>NC_141603.1:16680107-16854116 GCF_047967505.1 Dipteris shenzhenensis | reverse complement strand
TAGAGAGGGGGGCGAGGGGAGGGAGAGAGAGAGAGAGAGAGGGGGGAATAGAGAGAGAGAGGGGGGGGAGGGAGAGAGAGAGAGAGAGAGAGAGAGAGAGGTATAGAGAGAGATAGGGATAGAGAGAGGGGGGGAGAGAGAGAGAGAGAGAGAGTAGGGAGGGAGGGAGGAGAGAGAGAGAGAGAGAGAGGTATAGAGAGAGATAGGGATAGAGAGAGAGGGGGGGAGATAGAGAGAGAGAGAGAGAGAGTAGGGAGGGAGGGAGGAGAGAGAGAGAGAGGGGAGGGGAGATAGGGATAGAGAGAGAGAGAGAGAGAGAGAGAGAGAGAGAGGGGGGGCAGGGAGATAGGGAGCCTAGCAGCCTAACGGTTGTCTTATTATATTGCTATGGGCTCCATCGAGTTGAGAAACATAGAATTGCTATTTCTCTTTTTGGTTGTCATTCCTTTTGCGTTAATCATTATTATGTTCTAAGATAGTGCATGGATTATTGCCAACATAGAACTCTTATTTTCCTTTGACAACTGAGATGTTGCTTGCTTTGACCGAGAATTCTAGCAAACTTACAATGGATATATATAAATATATATATATATATATATATATATATATAGAATAGTTCTTCTAACTGAATAGTTCAGTAAAACTGAGCATAGAGCCAAGCCAAGTGGTGCCTATGGTGGAGGATTTTGAAACTTGAAATTCTATTGCTAGAAATTACAAACATTTTAAGATCTCACTTTGAGACCCAGCGGAGCGGGTCTTTAACCAGTCGTAGACGGGTCATGCTACTCGTAATACAGTAAGGAGAGTGGGAGGCAAGACATTGCCACATGTCGTGTGGAGTGGGAGAAGAAGTTGCCATGTGTCGTGTGGAAATTTTGAATTTGCTGCCTCTGGACTCGCCCGTCGAAGGCAAAGTAGATTTCCCACCATGATTTTGCAATATATGGAGTTGCTATTGTTGGCTAGAGAAAAGCCCAACCCTCTCCATGCTTTTCATCTCGAGTTGTTTTTGCAATCGATGGCATTGCTATTGTAGACGTACAAAAACTAGAAATAGAAAGCTCTGGCAAAGGTAAGGCATCGGCCTTCTTCTACTGTGATAAGCAACCAGTTGCAAGAGAGGGAGTTCAAGATACAATGACCAAGTTTGAAGCTGCAAAATGGGCACCAAAGAGTGTAAAGGAGAGGAATTAAGCCCGTTTCAAGCTAGTGCCATCGAAGGAATCAAACCGCTCATGAACGTTGGGGAAGTGGGCCAATTTCTCGCTGAGCTTGGAGTTGGAGGTGGGTTGAAGGCTGACGTCAATATAGCGAGAGGGGGAATAGAGGGGGTTGAGTTGGTATGTAAGAGAGTTTCTACGAAGAGAGGGGACGTGGACCATAACGTGAGCAGAGATGAGGGGGCTAAGAGGGAGTGAAGCTAGAGAGAGGGTAGAGGTATGGTAAAGCTATGAAGAGAATTGAGAGTTAGGTAGAGAGGAGGGGTGGCAAGGTAGCTAGGAAAAGAGGCGAGAAAGTAGAGAGGGGGAGAGAGGATCCTAAGTACCATTGTGCTAAGGGGAAACAATTCAGATCATAGGTCGTGATGAGCTTTAAGGTCATTAGGCCCATGGATATAAACATTACACTTGCATCATCTTACTATATATTAAGGACGTGTACAAGAGGCTTCCATGTGGAGAGAAATACCAGACTTGACCATGTGGCAGGTATGTGAAGTGGAGGGAGATTCGGGGGAGGTTTAGAAGCTCCTTGGCAGTTAGATAGACTTGGAAGACTAGATGCCACGTGTTGCGCCCCATGGACTCCTACGTGCCATGGTATTTACTACCAACACATTGCAAAACAACTCACACCATCGCATTGTCACGTTGCAAGGGCACTTTGGCCACGTGTCACTGTGTGACTGCCAGTTCTACTATCGATCGTGGACCGTCAATTCTGACCCTCATCCCACATGCCTCAGAACTCTGTGCTTTCGATGTTCATTGCCATGTGTCAAGGTGCCACTCTCCATGCTGATTGTCACCATGTGTCGCGGCGCGACACTTTGAGCAGACTGCCAACGTGCTCTAGATAGCTTGCCCGCCCGCCACGTGCTGACAACAGTCTATCGTGGCATTGCCCTCAAATTGGGGCACTATGCATTAAATTGTATGGGGTTGTGTAACTCTTAGTCTTCTTCTCCCCATAAAAAATAAAATAAAAAACATACGCCCAACCAGGCATACATATAAACATACATACATATAGAGAGAGAGAGAGAGACAGAGAGAGACAGAGAGAGAGAGAGAGAGAGAGAGAGAGAGAGAGAGAGGGAGGGAGGGAGGGAGGGAGAGAGAGAGAGAGAGAGAGAGAGAGGGAGAGAGGGGGGGGGGGGGAGGGGGGACATATATATTTGTAGATCAAGTAGAAAGAGGACATACCTTGATAAGACCCACAAGGGGGTAGAGGTGCAATATTGCCTATTTCTAAACTTCAATTGTTTGGGTCTCCTTACAATTTCTGCATCATACCAGGGAGCTAGCATCTCTCCATTGGAAGCATAACTTTGAGGATAGCATTGTGACCGCCTGCAACTATTGGGGTAGATTGATTCTAAGCAAATGCAAGTCATGAGGGCCTGAATACTAAGAAAGGCGAGGAAGAGGTTAGATGAGGAGGGAAAGAAAGGGAATGGTTTCATAATAACGAGAAGGTGGGAGATCAGAAGGTCGTGGACTAATGCAAGAAACAACTGAGCAAGGGGTTTGGGATTTGGTAGCAGGAGCTGATGAGGGATCTAGAAGAGGAAGGTTTTGGTTGTGCGCTCACTCTTTCTGGCCCATAACCTGCTTGAAGAAGCCCCTATGACCATAAAAACATCCTATAGTTGTGTGCCCAACCTTGGAAGCAAATCGCACAGGTTGGGAGAGCTTGTGTCACTCTGGACTTGCTCGGTTTTATATAGAGCTACAACGTGGTGCATAGGTCGACTTGCCCATAGTCCCTTGAACTAAGTGAGGGAGGAAAGGGCCCTTGATCTACCTTGCTCTTCCAATCGAATTATGGATCCTTGGATAACTGATTCAAGAGTGAATGGATGATAGATTTCCCTTTTTGTTATGTATATATATATATATATATATGTATATGTATATGTATATGTATATATACTCCCTCTCTCTTTCTCTCTCTCTCTCTCTCTCTGACTCTGAGTGCATTCCAACCCCTCTCTTTCTCTACGCTCCCCAACCATTCGGGATGGCTAGGGTTTCCTCTTGCATTGTCATCATCAGCACCCCCTTGGTTGTTGCCCAAGCTTTGTTGGCCGAGGTCCCTTCCCAATAGCCTGGGGAAAAGGGATTCAGAGAATAAAAAGAATCTGAGAGAGAGAGAGAGAGAGAGAGAGAGAGAGAGAGAGAGAGAGAGAGAGAGAGAGAGAGGTTATATGTGATAAATGTGAGAGGTGCTCAAGATAAAATATTAATGCATGTCTACTACAAGAGAGAGAGAGAGAGAGAGAGAGAGAGATGGCATGATTGCATTAAAGTGCATTTGAGACCCTTCAAGATCTATGGGCCTCGCAATCACTATCAACTAATAGTGATCCTATCTCTATGTGTTGCGCGCGCACACACACATGAGGGGAATAGTCACAAGAGAGAATTTCTTTGTATATGAGAGATAGAGGGAGATTCTGTAACAAAGACGTGTGCATGTATGTGTGTGCATGTGTACATGAGAAAGAGAAGGGGGGGAGGGATCTCCTATTTTTGAGAGCTTGCGGAGAGAGAGCAAATGTGGGTGTTCGATGGATAGAAAAATATTATATGTGCACTAAGAGAGTGGGAGAGTGTGTGATAGGTGCGCGCATGCACAGAGAGAGAGAGAGAGAGAGAGAGAGAGAGAGAGAGAGAGAGAATAGGTACCCCCAGATTGAATTTGCGCATATTAATTAATTTGTATCGGCGGGGGAGGCACAATGGATTAATGAAAGCTACGACGTGTGATTGAAGGTGTGATTGAGAAGCTTCGAGGGCCCCCGATTCTAGAACTTTCGACGGAGCCGCCTGCAATGGGTATATAAAGGGGAAGGGGGGGGAGCGAGGAAAAGCGAGGGAGAGAGAGAGAGGTGGAGGGAGAGGGAAGGTGTGATCAGAGAGGGGAAGGTTGAGATAGGGGAGACTAGCTGAGGGGGAGGGAGAGGGGAGGGATGAGCATAGAAGTATGGCAGGGAGAGAGAGAGTGGTGGGGAGAGGGAGCGGTGGGAGGAAGAGTGGGAGAGGGATGAGAGTAGAGAGAAGTGGGAGGAAGAGTGAGTGGAGAATGGCGAGAGGAAGGAGAAGGGCAGCGAGGCAGGGAGCTACTGGAGAAAATGAGAGGTGACACAGGGGATGATGTGGCCCGATGAAAGGGAGGGAGGTTAACGGACACTAACACTTCGATTAATCGGCAAAAGCGCGACGGAGGAGATTAATCGAATACAAAAACACTTTGGTTAATCGAGGATTGAGGGGGGTGATTCACAAAGTAACTAATTAATTAATTGAAATGAGTCGAGAAGCGAATAGTAAAAACGTCCAGGGGGAGGGGTGAGTTTTTGTGCAAATGCTCTGCCCCTTGGCTTGGCTCTATGCTCAGTTTACTTAATGATTCTGCTAGATGAACATCCATGTGATGTTGATGAATGGGCAATCCAGTGCTCACAGAAAACCTACAAACTATATACAATGAACCTACAACAGTTTCATTTTCACTCATAAAAAATATTTTCTCAATTTTGTAAAATCTACAAGATTCTGGGCAATTTAGATACATTTTAGCCCAAAAATCGGCAAAGTCTCGTAAAAACCTTCAAAATTCGAAACCCCAAGTTTGGTGATTTGTTGAGAAAAATGTTTTCTATGAAGGGGGGAGCAATCCGGAAGATGGAGGGGCTCGTTAAACTTGAAATTCTATTTCCTGAAATTAAAAAAAAATTAATATCTTTAAAGCGGTCAAGGTACTCGTGTTAGTTAAGACGATCTTCAAAGCCATGCAACAACCGAGTCTACGTCTTTAATGCTACAGCCATGCTCTCCAAGCTCTAGCTATGGCGGCTATGGCGTCTTCTCCTCCTCCCTTCTCTTGATCTCTCCCTCTCCACCTTCCCCTCATGGCTTCCAAGCTCTTCAGACCCAGCTTCTGGTACTGGGATCCCTCCTCCTCTCACCCTCCTCGTGTCGGCATCGTCGTCATCCTTGGCTGGATGCTCAGTCGCCGCAAACACCTCGCTCCTTACGCTCGCCTCTACAAGTCCTGTGGCTGGGATTCCCTCATCTGCCACCCCCAGCTCTTCAACCTGTGCGCCTCCTTCCTTTCCCGTCTCGACCTCTTTGCGCGCGCGATTGTTTGGAAATCCTGCAGTGAGGAAGCCTGCGAAATCGCGGTGCTCTTTATCGTAACTCCATGTGGTAGTCGACTTGTGAACGTCCTTAATCCTTTGCTGATAGGCTGAGAGATGATTGCAGGTTCCGGCCCAGCAGGGCAACGGCCTTGGCTATGAACGTTTTGGATGAGCTGGCTAAGGTGGGAAGTTCGAACTCCTGTTCTCCATAGTGGCGCTCTACTTCTCTTAAGTCTCAGTAGGCTATGTCAGTCGTTTTTACCAAGCAGGTTGTTCTCTTCGCAGGAGCTAGAAAACCATCCCACTCCTGTAGTTTTCGCTGTTTTCTCGGGAGGGCACAAGGCTTGTCTGTACAAAATTATACAGGTCCGTCTTTCTCTATCCCCGCATGTCGAATTCTGAGCTAGTCTGAAGTTCAATTCTCTTTCCTTCACCCTCTAGTCCTTTGATATGTGTAATTTTTCCCAACTCAGTTCTAGTACATGATAGTTTGGGACGAGTAAGGATAGAGGTGGAGAGGACCAGGACCACTGAAAGACAAGAGTAGAAGACGATTTAGGAGTTATTTTTCCCTTTTGTTGGTATCTAGAGAAGACAATGTTGGATTGATGGATTGCAGCGAAGCTTTGGAGTCGGGGAAAATTTATAAGGACTAGAAATGAAACCTACCATCTCATCTCAGTAGGTCTTATAGCTCTATGGAATATGCACGAAAGGATATGGATGACGCGGTACTGCGGTTGCACGATATACAAATCACATTTTATTATTGCACATGCACGCAGCTCTGACGTGAGAAGCGACCCCTCTATATAAGTTCGGAAGATGGGGTAAGACTGGCACGAGAACTGAAGACTTCATAGACGATTCCAAAAACACATTCTTTGTTTATCCATTATGCTATTCTCAAGCTTTTTCCGACAGTCATCATTATCTCTCATTGCCAACGCAACGTTGCAACTATTTCATCGATCACCCACTACCACGAATTTCGCTAACATAACTACAATCTTTCGCTACCCAGCGCAGTCTAATTCTTTTGTATCCTGTTTATAGTTCATTTTCGTGTGGAATCTGGTATAAAAGGCTTTCCAGTTGTATGCATGGAATGGTGAGTAGATACAGCGGAATGCTTTAAATGCAGGTCTTATCTAGCATTCCGAAGTTTTTTTTGAAGATGCATTCTTCCCTTGTTTGTCTTCCCGTGTGGCAAACAACTGCTGTTTTGTAAACAAGCTCTTATGGTCTGTGAGAACGCTCTGGGCTCTCTCTTCCGTTGAGTTGGTGGTTACTAGCCCCCTTGATCACTTTACAAAAAATAGATGCATGGTATATCATTCTCTTCTACCTCTGCTTCAAGCCCTCCTCATAGGCTTATCATACATAGCCATACATTGATCATGAAACACGTAGGGTTATATGACCATTTGCCAGAGAGCCAAGCTACATATCGAGACAGCCTAATACAAGTACGAGGTCATGCTGAAGAGCTTTGATGTCAAAGTTTAGCGTCACTTGGCACCTCATTGATGGATAGATTGGGGAAGGTCGTGGTAGATGGGATGATGCTTTGTATAGTTGGTTATGATGACACATATATGGGCATGGTAGTCTAGGAGTGCCCTCGTGCCCACATATCTTGTAAACACGTCCTCAAGTCTTGAACTTACAAACCTGCCAAAGAGAGTATAGTGAAGGGGGGAAGGGGCAGATTTGGAGATGGGGAGAGAATAGCATAAGGAAGGGAGAAGAAGGGGAAGGAGAGAGGAAGAGAGAAGAATGAGGGTATAGAGAGATAGAAAGAGGGAGAGAGAGAGTGTGAGCGTAGGCAACAGGTAGCAGGAAGGAGGAGGGAGAGTAGATAGGATTAGATGTCACATCAAAAAGTCCCTTACAATCCTTTTGGGTTGACTTATATAGTCCCCCACAGTTCCCACATTTCCCCTACTATTCTCCCATCTATTTCCCCCTTAAAATCCATCTTTTTGCCACCTTCATTACAGCCATCCCTTCCCAAAGAATTTTGCCCTCAAAATTTCCAAGAGGCTGCCCTGGATGAGAAGGATACAACAGAAACTGATCAGCTCTGTAGGAGATAGGGGTAGTCCTGCACAATGCTCTCAGGTTGCCAAGAATTCTCATCTTCCGTTAAACCTTTCCATTTGATGAGGTATTCTGTGTAGGCTTTGTTCCTGAGTACATGATCTCTGAAGCCCTTGATTTGCTGCGGCACATAGATTATGTGGCCCTCTTCATCCATAGGAGGCAACTCAGGAAGAACCTGGACATGCTGTCCGACATGTGGTTTCAGCAAGGATACATGGAAAACATTATGGATCTTGGAGGTACTGAGTAGTTCCAACTGATATGCTACCTGCCCAACTTTGCGGATGATTTTGTAGGGGCCATAATACCTGTGGGCAAGCTTTGTGTTGGTATTACCTTTGAGCGAGGAATATCGATTCTTATGGAGACGTAAATGCACATAATCCCCTTCTTCAAAAGATAAGTACCTCCTTTGTTCATCCACATACTTCTTCTGCTTGGCTTGGGCATCCTGCATATTCCTCTTAGCCAACTGCAGAAGGGCATTCATACTCTCCAAATCATTCCTTGCTTGCTGATTTTTCACAGCCAAGTCTGCAACCCTGGAAGGCATTCCCACTTTGCATCCATACATAGCCTCGAATGGACTCATGCCAATAGAGAGGTGTTTGGTGTTGTTGTAGCAAAATTCAGCCAATGCTAACCATTTGTCCCAAGACTTCTGCGTGTCATGACAGTAATGCCTTAGATACTCCTCCAACCACTTGTTCACCCTCTCTGATTGTCCATCCGTCTGTGGATGATAAGCAGTACTAGGCGCAAGGGAAGTACCAACTGCGGTGAATAACTCCTGCCAAAAGTGACCCATAAATTTAGCATCCCTGTCACTGACAATCTCCTGAGGAAAACCATGGTGCTTGAACACATACTCAATGAATTGCCAGGCAACCTGTGAAGCGGAGTACCGAGTCCTAGTCGGTATGAAATGGGCCTGCTTAGTCATCCTGTCAACCACCACAAATATGCTATCCCAACCCTTATCTGTAGAAGGCAAGCCTGTAATGAAGTCCATGGCAATGTGAGTCCATTTGCCTTTAGGAATGGGTAGCGGTTGCAGAAGGCCTGCGGGTAACCGGCTGTCAACTTTATTTTATTGGCAGGGCAAACATTCGCTGACAAACTTAACCACATCTCGCCACAAATCATCCCAAATAAAGCTCTCCTTGACTTTTTCATATGTTTTTGTGATACTCGTATGCCTTGACATAGGGGATGAGTGCATTTTCTGTAATACCATCAACCTGTACTTGGAGTCTGGCACAAGATAAATTCTGTCCCTGCAACATACCAGTCCGTTGCGGAGCTGAAATCGAACATGTCCTTGGCTGGACGGACTCTGTAACTCCACAAAAATAGGAGCTGCATCAGAATTTTGCATGTATTCCTCCTGAATCCCAAGTATCCACTCCTGATGAAGCGTGGAAATGGCAGGCAGTTTGCATGACCACATCTTGGACAAGGCATCAGCAACCACATTCTCTTTCCCCTTTCTATATTCAATGTCAAAATCATAGGACTGAACTGCAGCCAGCCATCTCTTCTGCTTCATGGATAAATTAGGCTGCGTTAAGAAGTACTTGAGTGTCCTGTGATCCGTTTTGACCTTAATCTTGCTACCGTACAGGTAGTGGTGCCATTTTGCAAAAGCATGCAAGATTGCCATCATCTCTTGATCATAAACATGATAATTCATTTCTCTGACATTAAACTTCTTGCTCTCAAAAGCAATCACACCATGCTCTTGTTTTAGGACAGCCCCTAAACCTTTGCCACTGGCATCCGTCTCAATAATGAAAGACCGTGAGAAATCAGGGCACACCAATATAGGTGCATTGCTAAGGGCATCCTTGAGGTTATCAAAGCTGAATTGTGCTGCTTCTGACCATTGGAAGGCATCCTTTTTCAGCAAATCAGTGAGAGGGGCAGCCCTTTTGGCGAAGTGCCTACTGAATCTCTTGTAAAAAGAAGCAAGACTCAAGAAACCTCTGAGCTGCGTGGTATTTTGTGGCTGCGGCCACTCCTTAATGCATTTCACCTTAGCTAGGTCTACCCTGATTCCGTGCCTGCTTACAACATGACCAAGATATTCAACCTCCTCTGCCATAAATGTGCACTTGTTGGCCTTGGCATAAAGCTGATGCATTCTCAAGATTTCTAGCACTTGTCGGACATGGTCAATGTGTTCCTGTGCATCCTTACTATAAATGAGAATGTCATCGAAAAATACCAGCACACATTTGAAAAGAAGGTGGTGTAAGATCTTGTTCATGAGTGCCTGGAAGGTGGCTGGTGCATTAGTCAAACCAAAAGGCATCACCTTGAACTCATATAATCCTCTTTCTGTACGAAAGGCAGTCTTATGCTCATCACCCTCTTTCATCCTGATCTGATGGTAACCTGACCTCAAATCAATCTTCGTGAAATACTGAGCACCCTTGAGTTCATCCAGCAGGTCATCAATCCTGGGAATAGGAAACTTGTTCTTAATGGTGGTCTTATTCTATTCTCTGTAATCAATGCACATACGAAAAGAGCCATCCTTCTTTTTCACCAGGAGTATTGGAGATGCAAATGGCGAGGTGCTATGAGCAATGAAGTTTTTCTCAAGCAAATCTCGCACCTGTGTTGCCACTTCTTCCCGTTCAACCTTAGAGAGTCGGTACGGGGCCTTGTTTATTGGTTTACTACCATGTTCCAGGACTATGGCATGATCAACATCTCTTTTTGGGGGCAACTGAGATGGCATATCAGCAAACACATCCCCAAATTCTAAGAGCAATTTCTGCATTTCACAATTATCCACATGGGGAATACCACCCTCCTGAGGTACAGAGACATTCAATGCGTAAATGGCACTTTCGTTCTTGAGCTCCCTAGCTAGCTGCCTTGCTGAAATGACCTGCAATTTCTGATTCACAATGCCCTGCAATGTAACAGTTCTACCCTTGTGGCAAAACTCAAGAGATAAAGCATTCAAATCTATACTGATTTTCCCTAGGGATTTCAGCCAATCACAACCCAGGACAGCATCTATGGGTCCCATATCCAATGCCAAAAGATCACCTGCAAACTCATAATGATCAGAAAACTTGATCCTGGCATCCTGGCAACAATGTCTGCTGATCATGTGCTGCCATTCGCGATCTCCACTTTCAGACCAGATTTTGGATGGAGGCAATAACGTGTGCAGCACATATTTTGAACAAATGCCCAACCAAGGCCCTTAAAAATGTGACTCCCTTCGAGGCTTGGTATAACAGAAAACCCAATATGGACTACATTCACAACTACAATTGAATGTGTATGGCTCAGAATATTGATGGCAGATCTTCGTGGTGGTGTGCAACCATCGACTCCCATATTCACTGACAATGAGAGTGCTATTGCAGTGGCACCTTGTTTATGCACACACAAAACACATTGAGATCCATTGTCATTATGTTAGAGAGAGATTGTAGGAGAGATCATTTTAATCTGATCCCCTATACATCAAAATGTTGGTCTATCTCTGTAGCAACTAATCCCAATCTTTGCAATGTTCTACAATCAATGAAACTGTGAGTGCTACCACTGTCTATCAATACATGGACAGATCTGCCATTAATCATTCCCTTCAACCTGATTGTGTCAGCACTTTTGGCACCCATCAAGGCATGTAGTGAGATGGTATACAGTGTAGATTGGGCATCCCAATAAATCTGTTCATCATCCACAAGAACATTACCATTAGCATCACCTCTGACAGGAAAAGGTATTGTAGGTGGATGCTCCAACACAGAGAGTGTTGGCTTACGGCCTTTCCTGCTACATGTAGGCTGAATATCAATCTCATGCATCGCATGAGTGGTTTGCTCAATAGCCCCACCCGGATCAAAAGGAAAAGCAGTCCCCTTTGTGGCATCTGTGTCAGGAGACTCATCTGCATCATGAACTCCTGTCAATTCCTCATGAGAGACATCATGGGGGTCTGCTACATCAGCCACTTCATCATCATCATATAATTCAATTATCATGCTGAGTTTGGCTGAGCTGACATTCTTCATTTTGCACACATCTCGGTGCTCAGGTGTCCGTTTCTCTCCACACCTAAAGCATAAATTTGCCTTCTTCCTACTGTCCATTATGGCTCTGGAATGTTGTTTAACTTCTGATTTGCCAAAACCAGCACTGGGTTTGACTCCTGTTTTTGCATCCATGGGCCTGTATGGCTTTGCATATGGCATCTTACTTCCAGAAACCGTTGGATATCGTGGGAAGGAAGCAGCTGCTGGTTTCTTATCAATCCAATCAGCAGAATTTGTCTTCCTGTCAGCATCATAAGCAGTACCATAGAAGCTATGTGACACATGCTTGTACTTGCCAGCATATTTTGGCTCAAACACCTCAGCAAGCTGGGCTGCTCGCTCAATGGTTAGAGGATTGTGAGCTCTCACATCAGTAGCTAGAGAGGGATCTAAGCCTTGTATAAAACGCAGCAACTTCCCTTTCTCAGAAATATCCTGTACAAACAAAGAGTCTCCAAAAACGCTGCAAGTACTCCTGGACCGTACCTGTTTGTGACAGTGCATGGAATTCAGCAAGGTACTGTTCAAGGATCAGGGCCGAGACGAAGGTCGTGACCATAAGCTCCTTGAACTGTTTCCAGGTGGTAGGCTTCTGAGGTGACTCGCATGTAACGCCACCATGTATGTGCATAATCCTGTAAATGCATGCCAGCAAAAATGATCCTCTCCTCATCATTCTTAGGGTAGAAGCGGAAATAATCTTCAAGCTTCGTGAGCCACTCCTCCAACTCATTGGGAGTGCGAGTGTCACCCTTAAACTTATGCACAGAGATCTTATCTTTCACATCTTTGGCTGCGTTATTCCTATAGTGACTACCAGCATACTCACGCTTGAAGCTCACATACTGTGAAAAGGGCATCTCATTACGAACATCCTCAGGCAAAGCCCTATATGAATGTAAGGCATCTGAAAGCATATCATCCATGTTTACATGCTGCCCACTTCCAGCATCATGCTGGTTAGGAGAACCACTCCCCTGATGCATAAAGTGCGTCTGACTGAAAGCATTACCTCCTTGATACGCAGGCTGAGTCTGACTGAATGTATTAATAGGAGGTGTCATCGAAGCATGCAATCCTTGCTGAGTCTGCCTGCCATAAACATCTTGGTGGGTGGGTGGCATAGAAAAAGGTTGAGAAGAGGATTGGCCCCTCTCCCAACTGCCCTGAAACCCAACACCCAATCCAGGCATGCTTGCCGTTGGCAAAAATGTGCCAATGGGCCGGCCCAAAATGGACGGCTCAGCCAATGAAATATGCGAGCCAAATGGAGGCCTGGAATCAATAAGAGAAGTGCTCAGCGGCACAGGCAAGGCATCACCAAAATCAACATAATCCCCATGCTGGGGTGCATGCATAGAACCAACATCATAAGTGCGACGGCCATCAGCCATAAATCCCTTGTGTGGGTCAGGAAAATCACCCTGGCTATCCGATTGATCCCTGTGCTGGGGTGCGGGCTGCTTACCCTTATCGTGCATACTGATGGCGGTAGTGATCTGTTGCCCAATGTTCTTACCCATCTGGGTGATAGCTGTATCATGCATAGCCATAGCAGTGGTGAGCTGTTGCCCCAACTGCTGACCCATTTGCTGAAAAGCCCCCTGAAGCATCAAGGCCAATGCATCTAGAAACTGTGTGTCGGTAGGCATAGCAGAAACTGGATGTGAAGGAGATGCACCCTTTGTGACCGGCATCTGCTCGTGTTGAGCAACATCGTCACCGTGCTGAGATGACTCATCCGACCGGGGTGCATGTTTGGGTGCCATGAGTGACATGAGGAAAATGTGCCAAGTGTCGAAAGCTCGATGTAGAGGCTCAAGAGGTGTCAGTAAAGAGGCTCAAATGCAGTCGTTGAAGAGGTTCGAAGAAAGCTTGGTGAAGAGGCTGGAAACGGGGCTCAAAATGAGCCACGAAGGTGGCTTAGAAAGGCCCAGAATAGGGCTGTTTTTTTTTTTGTGGAGCTTAGGACAACTAAGACACCTAGGGTAGTCTCAACTAAGCCAAAATGACTAAACCTAACCTTACCCAATCACTAACCTAACTAAATAGCTAACCTCCACCCGAAACCACGACTAAACTAGTTAAGGTCAAAACTAACCTTAGGCTAAGGTTGGCTCTGGCGGCAACGGCTACATGGTGCGGCGGAAGGAGGCGGAGTTGGCGGAAGAGGGTGGAGATTTGGCATCGCAGCGCTGAAGAAGAACAGGGGCGGAGCTGGCGGAACAGGGCGGAGATTTGGCATCACGATGGACTCGTTGAAGCTGGACATCGAGCGGACAATGAGGGTGGAAGAGGGCGGACAGCGTGTGATGGAGCTAGGTCTATTTGTGAGGTGCCAGAGGAGCTAGGTGACGGGTAGAGAGAATGGACGGGTGACGGTAACGGAGGTCGACGATCAGCAGTAGACATTTTTGCCATATAGGGTAGCCCTCGTACGGCGACTTACTCGTCATCTGTCCCACAGCTGAATTGGAGCTGTATGACCTGTTATCCATCTGTGCCCCAGACGAATTAGAGCTCGTTGGGATTGTAGATCTTATTGCTCGAGGTGTTCTACGTTTGCAAGGTCTAGCGTCCGTCTTCTTCGTGGAAACTTTGTTTGAGAACGCCATTCATTCCAAAAGCCCTGAGTGTTGGCGTACAGTTGGTGTAACAGGTACTGAGATTCGGAGTGAAGGGGGAAGGGGAAGCAAAGGTGCCAGAGTCGGTGCTCTGATACCAATATAGTGAAGGGGGGAAGGGGGAGATTTGGAGATGGGGAGAGAATAGCAGAAGGAAGGGAGAAGAAGGGGAAGGAGAGAGGAAGAGAGAGAAGAATGAGGGGATAGAGAGATAGAAAGAGGGAGAGAGAGAGAGTGAGCGTAGGCAACAGGTAGCAGGAAGGAGGAGGGAGAGTAGATAGGATTAGATGTCACATCAAAAAGTCCCTTACAATCCTTTTGGGTTGACTTATATAGTCCCCCACAGTTCCCACATTTCCCCTACTATTCTCCCATCTATTTCCCCCTTAAAATCCATCTTTTTCCCACCTTCATTACAGAGAGGCAAAGTTTGGAACGACTTGGAACTACAAGCTCAGTATGAGTTAACACTACGCTCTATATTTTTCAGATTCAGCTCATTATGAGCAAGGGCAATGTGGTAGTAAATAACTTGTCTTTAGTCCACAAGTCAATACAATTCGATAGGACATCATGAAGAGTGGCAATTATGAAGCAATAGTAGGGAACTTGTACGTTGGCAGCACAACATGATTGTATCCATAGTGCCTAGAAATGGCATTTTTGGGCACCCGAAACGGATCGTTGGTTCCGTGCCATTTTTGAAACCAAAAACGGCATTTTTTGACAGCTCATTTATTTTATTTTATTTTTTGGGTTTTGTGCTTTTTTGCAGTGCCTCTGAAATTTGTCAAAGGAAACGTATATATAGAGCAGAAATGTAAGAGCTTGTAGACACCAATGCTCAGCTATAGAAGCAAAAATACCAGCACACATATACCCGCCTCAACCATCGAGTAAGAAGTTTTTTGCTCTCCCTCTTCAGCCTCTCCTTTTGCTCTCCTCTCATCCTACACCCCCCCTCTCAGCCCATTGCCCCTCCTTGCTCTCCTCTCCAACGTCACTCCTCCTTGCTCTCCTCTCCAACCTCTCCTTGCTCTCCTCTTCAACCTCTGCTTCTTGCTCTCCTCAGCCGTTGCTCTCTTCTCCTTGCTCTCCTCAGCCCTTGTCCTCTACTCTCCTCTCCTCGTCCTCCTCTTAGGCCTTGTTGTATAACATGCATTAATAATAGTTACATATATATTATATATATTTTATTAACCTTAAAAATTGAAACTCCGTTTCCATCGTTTCTTCTAGTGCTTGAAACCTTGAAACACCGTTTTTCGTCCGTTTTTGTTTTCTCGTTTTCGAAACTCTTGGGAACTATGATTGTCCCTAGTTGCAAGTGGAGTTCTTGGCTAGTGGTGAAGGATGCACAAAATGAAAGCATAGGTTTAGATTATACTTTATGTGACAGAGGAGAGTATCATGATTGGCTTGTTAACTGTGTGGTCAAATTTTGGTGGGTGGTGGGCATGAGGCTGCCTTCTCTGCTCTTGCAATGAAGGGGGGGCTGGGGCTGAATCAGTGAAGCATTTGAAATGGCAAGAAAAGGGAAAAAAAAGGAGAGGGGACAAGGAAAGGGAGAGAGATTAAGGGGTAGAAGAAGAGGAAGGGGGAGACGGAGAGGAAGAGAGATTGGGAGAGAGAGTAGGCAGCACGTAAGAGGAAGGAGGAGGTAGTAGATAGGATTAGATATCACATCAAAAGTACATAGTAGGGGGTAGATGGGGACTTATGTAGTCCCACCACATTTTCCACCTAAAGGGCCTCTAACTTAGCCCTTTTTTCTCCTTCATTACAGCTTTCCCTTCCCTTAGAATTTTATCCTCAAAATTTCACCGCATGGTTGTCGAGAAAGTGCAGCAATCAGCAACTACTAATCACTTTGGTAGGAGATAGGGGTGGTCTTGGACAATACTTTCTAGCTGCCATGATTTTCATCCTCAGGGAGTCCTCGCCACTTGACAAGATACTCTATGTAGGCCTTGTTTTGGAGTACATGGTCTTTGAAACCTACGATGCGCTCCGGAATATAGAGGATGTGGCCCTCATCATCCATAGGTGGCAACTCAGGAAGAACCTAAACATGCTGTCCTACATGCGGCTTCAGCAAGGGCACGTGGAAAACATTGTGGATCTTGGAGGTATTGGGTAGCTCCAACTCATATGCCACCTCTTCAACTTTGCAGATGATCTTGTAGGGACCGTAATATCTGTGAGCAAGCTTCTTATTGGTGTTACCTTTCAGCGAGGTACAACGGTTCTTATGGAGGCATAAATGCACATAATCCCCTTCTTCAAAAGATAGATACCTCTTGTGTTCATTGCATACTTCTTCTGCTTGGCTCGGGCATTCTGGATACTCTTCTTAGCCAATTGTAGAAGGGCATCCATTCTTTCCAAGTCATTTTTTGCTTGCTGATTTTTCACAGCTGTGTCTGCCATTAAAGGTGAAACCCCAACCTTGCATCTATACATTGCCTTAAAAGGGCTCATGCTGATGGAAAGGTGTTTGGTACTGTTGTAGCAAAATTCCCCTGGACTTTTGTGTATCATGACAAATGTGCCTCAAGTATTCCTCCACCCATTTGTTCACCCTCTCTTACTGTCCATTCGTCTCTGGGTGGTAAGTAGTGCTAGGTGTGAGGAGAGTACCCATTGCTGTGAATAACTCTTGCCAAAAGTGACCCATAAACTTTGCATCTTTGTCACTGACAATTTTATGAGGGAAGCCATGATGCTTAAAAACATGCTTAATAAATTGCCAAGCAACCTATGATGTTGAATATTGGTCTTAGTGGGTATGAAATGAGCTTGTTTTGTCATTCTGTCCACCACCACATAAATGCTTTCCCATCCCTTCTTTGTAGAAGGCAACTTTGTGATGAAATCCATAGCGATCTAGAATAGGGAGACGCTGTAAGAGACCTGCGGGTAGTTGGCTGTCCCTTATTTTGTTGTGAAGGCAAGCATTCAGCGACATTTAACCACATCCCGCCACATGCCATCCCATATAAAACTTTGTCTGATTCTTTCATGTCTTAGTAATACCAGCATGTCATTCTGTATGAGATGAGTGCATTTTTTGCAAAACCAGCCTTTATACTTCAAATCAGACACAAAATAAATTATGCCCTTGTTGTACAACAGGCCACTATGAAGCTTAAATGCAGCATGCCCTTGGTTTGAAAGCTCTAGTAACTCCAGAAATATGGGAGCTACCTTCGAATCTTGCATATACTCTTTCTGAATCCCATGAATCGAATCTTGATAGATGGTGGAAACGGCAGACAAACTACAAGCCCACATTTTAGACAAAGCATCGGCAACCACATTTTCTTTCCCTTTCCTGTCAAAATCGTAGGACTGGACTGCAGCCAACCACCTCTTCTGCTTCATGGACAAATTGTGCTGCGTAAGGAAGTATTTGAGTGAGTACTTGAGTGTCCTATGATCTGTCTTAACCTTAATCCTGCTATCGTACATGTAGTGCCATTTCTCGAAAGCATGCAATATGGCCAGTATTCCTTGATCATAAATATGAGTCTAATTCCTTGGCTGTAAATTTTTTGCTCTTGAAAGCTATTACTCCATGTTGCTGTCTCAGAACTGTCCCCAAGCCTTTGCCACTTGCTTCCGGCTCTATAATGAAAGGGCATGAAAAATCAGGGCGAGGAAGGAGGAGGTAGTAGATAGGATTAGATGTCACATCAAAAGTACATAGTAAGGAGTGGATGGGGACTTATATAGTCCCACCACATTTTCCACCTAAAGGGCTTCAAAAGGTCCTCTACTCGGCTCTTTTTTCTCCTTCATTACAGCTTTGCTCCTTGTGCACAGCTGAATTGCCAATTTTCTGATTTGGTTCTTGAAGTATGATGCAGAGCTAGACATGGAGATACAACGGATGCAAGCATTTGCAAAAATTTCAAATCTCGCATAATATCAAGGACTGGTAGGATGCAAACCTACATTCTCCAATGGAGGTTGATGTGCGGACAGCAACATAGGCTAGGCTGTCAATTCAGCCATAGAACAAGCTGGACATTTTTAGCAATGTGCCATATCCCTATGTGTTAAAGTCACATCATGTCGAGAATCATGGCAACATGACAACATATGGCCGCATGGGGAAGCCAATTGACAATGTGGCAAATAGTGATGTGTGTTGGTCAACTAATGCTTGCCCGATCAATGAGATGGCAAGTCAACCTTCATCTAGTCAGCCTTGACTGTAAAATGGGAGAGTGGCACTCCACTTTCAATGACAACATCTCAAGTTCTTCATTGCTCCAGTCATAAAGATAAGTGGCTAATAAATGTTAAAAGTAGGTGACATTTCCCTATGACAACAAATGGTGAATTATGATGCCGATCAAGTAATCTTCTCCACCAAACTCTAGTATAATTTCATATGCAAATAGAAAATATTACAACTTTTTAGTTTTACTGAGTCAAGATCATTACATGCATGTATCTAACCCATATATAGTACCGACATTCTCTTTCTAGTTCTCCATGCTTTCTCTACTCATGCCACCTTGAGAAAGCTACCAAAAATGAGATTAAAAAAAAAGAAATTATTGAAAGTTGCTTGGCAAGTGGGAGGAGGCGAATGAATGTGTGGTTGCTCCGAGGTAGAATCACAATACCATTATTCATTGCCACCACTAATATCTACTAAGAACTCGACAAGTACATTTAGACATCCATGTATGAAAACAATTGGTCAATCTATTTTTTCCTCTCTGGGAACATATTGGACTTTTCATAACATGAAGTATCATGGATTTGTTGGGAATTCCTCTCATGGGGGGTGGTTGAGAACTTTACAGATTTTGATAATTGGCCAATCGACATGGCAGCTAGTTTGTGATTGGTTCATGCAATGGATAGCGTAGATGGTTGGTCCATGGGTGCATGCTTGGCCACTTGGCACAAGGTGTTGCAATTCTCTACGTATGCATTGTGGCGGTTTGGAGACTTCTCGTGACTAATTGTGGTAGTGACGAACCTATATATGCACATGAAGATAAAGAGCTTGGTCCTTTTGTCCGAACAGTTCTTGCTCGTGAGAGTCGGTTGTCTAGATTGTTCCCAGTAGTTGATACATTAGGGAAGGTGTTCATGTGTAGGGTCCTTAGTGGAGTTAGAGAGTCATGCCATATATGCTCATTGTAAAGGCAACAAACTTGGTCGGGTTGCGTCTTGTTTTGCAATAGATTTACTGTGTTCCATCTCATGTTCTCATGTCTCATAGATTTATTTAGATGTTATGTTTTGAGTGCTTAAGAAGAATTCATATGATAAATCATAGGGTTGTGATTGCATGAATAGTTTGTTGCATTTTACGTGTTGTAGATACAAGTAAAGCCAATAGGCTCTGGTTCATCCTAATCTACAACTAGCACGGTTCACTATCACAAGAAACTTCGGGATTTCTCTTGGTGGTCTCCGAAAACAAACCTTGATTGAGCTCCACTTGGGTCAAGTCCTAAGTCCATTCAGGTACCACTAACCACTCCTAAATTTATGAATTTGGTCTTTAACATTTTCTTCAACAAATTAAAGAGACTCCGCGGGTCTTTAGAAACCCAGTATAGCTGCTTATGCTTGGGCACTGATGACGACATAAGTGTTGCTTTGCTTGCCAAGTATGTCTTCCTTTTGTTTTTCGTAAAAGTTTTTGTTTACCTCTTTTTTCTTCTCTTTCATTTTCCCTTTTATTTTTTGTGTAGATTTTTGGTCTTTAGAACAACAAAAAATCTAAATTTGTATGATTGGACTGATTCTAGTCTTACAAAGGTATATATAACATTGTTCATTTATGGCTATGGTCATAATTGGACAGCCTTCAATGTTAGCTTGCACCTATAAGCACAACTCTATAGAGCTATGGATACCAACAAGGTCCAACTAGTAGAAGGCTACAAATGCCCTCACATGTCTGCATGGAAGGTTTCCACCATCCATCTTAATAAACACTGAGTTTCAAGCATGCTGGTCTTCAACTGTCTTCAACAAAGTCATTAGTATTCATTTATGGCTATGGTCATAATTGGACAGCCTTATGTTAGCTTTGACCGATAAGCACAACTCAATAGAGCTATGTATACCAACAAGGTCCAACTAGCAGAAGGCTATGAATGCCTCTGTTGAAAAAATAAACTCAGTTGTCTGCATGTAAGGTTTTCACCATCCATCTTAGTAAACACTGAGTTTCAAGCATGCTATTGTATTCAATGTACATATGCATAGATTATGCATCCTTATCTTCACTTCATTTTCGTCTTGTTGGAGAAATGAGAAAATTATGGAAGTACTTCCATCCATTGGTCTCTGAATCTCAGAGCCAGTGCCCTAATCAGTGCCAGTGACTAGTTGACCTTAAAATGATCTTTTCCATTCTAATCCCTCATGATGAACTCAATACTACTCCCATTATCCTCTTAACACCTTCTCATTCACAAAATATCATGATGGCCAGTTGATCTTTGGAGCTTTAATTCTGACCAAATGTTCTAACTTTCTTAGTCACCTCCACTCATCTTCATGACAATTGTCCAGGCCTCAGATGCAAAAGCACTATATTTTTTGTTGTCCTATGATCATTGAGAGTCTCTAAGCACTCAATTTGTGGTAGTATTTAAGTTATCTCCTCAAAGCACGGGCAACTAGGTGGATCTGGATCTGTCTTCGAGATCGGATAGTTGGTTCTATCTAACATACCTGATTCGTTGAAATTTGAAATTGGCATGCAGGATGCCATGTGGCGCTGTGAGATTTAACTGCAAAAGGAATTTCAACTCTCAAAGTAAATTGACCTCTTGTCACACCTTACTGAATAGAAGGCTTTCCTCTTTTGTTGTCAAAGTCAATCTCTGAATTGTATGGCTTGATCACCAAGGCATACACTTCTTGGGTTCAGATCTCACCTCCTCTATATCGTACTTCCTTGATTATGTTGGAGAATCTATGTATGCACCCTAATATTCCTTGATCCCGTGACCTCCCATGAAATGGAAGAACATAATACCGAAGGAAGTATCTTGAACCAAAGCAAAGTACTCAGGTAAATCCAACTTCAGTAGACGTACAGAAGAAATGCTCACAAAGTCACTCAGATCTGAGATGATAGACTGTAGTAGACCAGCCAAAACAACTAGCTCAAAACACAGGTCATACAGCCACAAGCCCCCATAGAGATAACTCTGGCTCACAATATTGCTTAGCTGCATGCTCCTCTTTGGACTCTCAGTGGCTTCACATGAGTGTGTTGCAGTGAGCACAAGAGCTCTTTGATACAGACTCTGTCCCCTCCAGTCTACTGGCCGAGCAGCTTTGTTACAGACCCAATAGTGTGACATCACCTGACTGGTCTGTCGGTCTACCGACCCAGACTGGGCCCTTCTTGCCAACCAGGTCACACCAATTTAAGGCCCTTTCGGGTTCTGAACAGAGGCCCATTTCCTGGGCTCATATCTTTCCCAGCCCTGGCATATGTTCTTTGCCCACAGCCCGTAGGGCCTGATCCTATTTACTTTAGTAGCCTTTTATTTAGCTTTGTACTTTGTACTTTACACTAGAGGCTTTTAAATTGTTGCCACGTGGCATTTAAGCAAGGTAAATATAAATATTGTTTCCCTAATCTTGGAATGCAAGGTTCAAGTTTAATTTCCCACCTTTGAATTGGGATCAGATCCCCTTCCAATGTTTGCAGATCTGCCTGTTAGAAAATACCCAACAGAGGGTACACGCAGCGGAAGACTTATAGTAATGCCCATGAGCTCACACAGTGTGCGGTGTGGGTGTGGAATCACAAACTTCTTTACTTATGTGCATTCAATAGATGTGCAGACTCATCAAATAGACCTCCACAGCATGCTATAAAGGCTCAAATGCAGAATATCAAATACATACCAGACTGTTGTACTGCCTGAATGTTCGCCCTGAAAGCAAACTCTCATTGACGCACCCACCAATCGCTTGTGTAATCTTGTACGGTCCCCTTCTGAACTCCAGCATCCATCTGACCATGAGACCCCAGGGCCCTCCATGGAATCCACCCTCGTGTTAGTGTCGACAGCCATACACCTGGAAGGTACCAAGCACTCCATGCTGTCCTTCACCTTCACAAAGACATATGACTCCTCGTCGACCCACATCTCTATGTCAGACATCCTCATTGTGATTTTTGGATCAACATATCTGACCTCGGTAACACTTGGTGATGTCACCAGGAACAACTCTTTGATTACCATATTTGCTTTGGTCTCTCCCTCTGAATCTGAGTCAGCAGATTCCTTTTTGTTTTTCTGATCCGCCTTTTTCTTTCTGCAGTCCTTTGCAAAATGTCTTGGCGTATCACAGTAGAAGCACTTCTTCTTTTGCTTCCTCTTAGAAGTCCCCTCGTCGTCAGAGTCGTCTTTCTTGGACTTGCCACTGTTAGGCTTGCCCTCTCCTTTGCCAGCAGAATCCTTTGCCAGCATCGCGTCATCTTTGTCCTCGTTGTAGAGCTTCTCTCGAGCTTTCTCTTGTAGTAGCGGTTTGGTCCTTTGTCCTGCTGTCACAGCCGTAACAAAGCTCTTGAAACTCCGAGGCAGTCTCCTCAATACCATCAAGGCCAAATGGCATGACTCTGTCTTCTGACTAATTGCTGCCAGCTGATCCCTCACCACCTTGACCTTCGTCAAATGGCTATGTACCGTATATCCTTCTTCCCCTTAAGATTGTAGAGTTGATGCTGAAGAAGCACAATCCGGGAGGTGTTGTCCGTCTCGTACAGATCCTTCAGGGTGACCCACGCCTCTATTGACATCTCGGCCAACTGGATATGCGGAAGAAAGGAGTCCGCCGTAGTCCCTTTGATTATTACCAGGGCATGGGCATCTCTGTCTTCCCAAGCTTCAAGCTCCTCTCTGTCTACTGCCATGAGTATCTCCCCTTTCATGTCCACCATGTCCTCCGGCTTCAACTCCACTCCGGTGGTCAGCTTCCACAACTTCCGAGCCACTAAATGACTACGGATCTTCACTTTCCAAATCGGGTAATTAGTCCTGTCTAGTTTTTCAGACTCTCCAAAGTTAGGGATAGTGAAAGAGAGAAAACTGGGGGAGGAGGAAGGGAAAGCAGGGGCTGAAGAGGGTGTAGAGGTTGACATCTCTGCTGTTTATACCATACAGCAAAGTCAACCAAACTTAATTTCAGTAGACCAGAATTCTGAACGCACCTGACTGAACCTGAGTCACCCTCCTTCTCGCAAGGGCACAATCCTCCAGGCGTGGAAGTTGATTCCGAAGAGCTTCTGAATCAGGGTCGTCCTTCAGCAAGGTCCTTGCCTTCAGGCTCCCACACCTGTGAGCCTCCTACTTGGGCTCTGATACCATGTTAGAAAATACCCAACAGAGGGTACACACAGCAGAAGACTTATTGTAATGCCCATGAGCTCACACAGTGTGCGGTGTGGGTGTGGAATCACAAACTTCTTTGCTTATGTGCATTCAATGGATGTGCAGACTCATCAATAGATAATGAACCAACCAGATAGAGAAACCACCAAAATATATATTTCCGTCCACAACTAAGAACACAATACAAAAGAGACAGATCCAGAGTCCCACCAATGATGTGGTCCTCTGATCCTACCACAAGGTCCTTCTCCTATCTGCTGGCTCTCTCTAGACTCGAGCCCGCGTGCTCCACTTGGAGCTTCTGTAGACTTTCCGTCCTTTGACATCAGCTCCTTGCTGAGCAACACTACTCCTTCAGCTTCTGGATGTAGGCCCCAAGGGTTGTGCTCTGCTGCTCCTTTCTGCTCTGCTGGAAGCTGCACTGCTGGATACTGAAATGAGGCAAGAGCCTCTCCTTTTATAGGCCTAGGGCCTTGCTGAAAAAACCGACCAGCCTGCTCCAATCTGGCCGACTGGACAGACCAGGTTGGCTGGCCCAACCGACCTGGTTGGATCAGCCCAACCAGCCCTTTAAGGGCTCCAAAACCGGGGCCTTTTGCCCCACACTTCTAGGGCCTTTGGCCCTCCAATCAAAGCAGGGGCCCAGCCTATATAAGGCATGCCTACTGCTCACTGACAGCCCCAATTTGCTGCTCCACCAGGCCTGCTGGTTCTGCCCTCTGCCAGGCTCTTCCCAGCCACGTGTCCTGCGCCGTACTGCCCCCTACATCCTGCTGTCCTGACCTGCCTGTACCGTGCCATCATCAGGGTCTGTTGCAGGCCCTTCACCTGCCCACTACCCTCGCCATATGGCTTGCCATGCTGATGCCATCTGCAGGTCGCAATCCTGTGAGGTGCTGCCCATGTGGCAGCCCCATCTCTTTCTTCTCTCTTGGGCACATCCTGCCCTAGGTCTCCCTCCCCCACGCACTCCTCATTTGGGGGCTTACAGATGGGGAGGTGACCTTTCCAACACTGCCAGCCTCTCCGGAGATGTATGCTTTTAAATTGTTGCCATGTGGCATTTAAGCAAGGTAAATATAAATTAATTGTTTTCCTAATCTTGGAATGCAAGGTTCAAGTTTAATTTCCCACCTTTGAATCGGGATCAGATCCCCTTCCAATATTTGCAGATCTGCCAGCCTCTCCATGGACATATTGCTTCCTACTTGGCAGCCCATCTTCTACTCTTCTTACAGTTTACTCTGCCCAAGTTGCAGCCTATACCTTGCCCACGTGGCAGCCTTTTTTGCTGCTATAGTCTGCCCATGTGTCATTCTAATATATGTCCACATGGCAGCCCTTGTGATGGGACAAATCCATTGTAATCTCCCCATGTGGGATGTATATCTCATGCCTACATGGATCTCTTGCCCTCCCCAATCCTACACAGGCATCATGGCCTAATGCTATCCTATATGGGGGCTTACGGGTGAGATAGTGAACCCTGATCTCCAACAGCCTCTCTATGTGGCTGTTAGACGGTCTGAATTCTGAAGCAATATGTAATCATCCACCTCCTATTCATTGCCCTTGGCTTCTTATTTGGGGCCTTACAAGTTATTATTCAACCTTAGGTGGATGTCTACAGTGTGGAGCATTGGTTCACAACTCCATAGTCCATTATTAAATCTTGTCGATTTTGTTAGTCCATTATAAAATCTATACTTCTCTATACGAGGCCTTCAATCCCCTTTCTACCTTCAATAAATAGATAGCACTATGCAACAAAGAACCTTATTTGAATCACAAAAGTGAGATCTTTGATAGATCTCTATTGGAATTTTGAATGCTAGCACAACAATGAAATGTTTAACCTGTGCCTTGCTTTTATTCATAACAAGTTCACCCACAAACGCATAGTAACAATGCCCAATTGTGTGCAGGTAGCTCAAATATCCATTAACGGTATACACTCGTGCCAATGTTAAACAACTACAATAGAGCTCAACTATATATTGGCGTGTGGATTTGTAGTGAGAGCATATGTTTATACTATAGTCTGTATTCATTGGTGGGTATGGATGATGTTGGTGGGGATGCAGAGTAGCTAGTCGATGTTATGCGTGATGGAGTTTATGGTTTTCAACCTTATGAGTGACTATCATGAGATTGAGACTGCACTACGCGTTGTGTTTTTAGAGGATGAGTTTGGGCGTGTTCCTAGATTCATTTAGATATATAGAGATTAAGCATGTTGGACATAGAGTCCGTGCACAAATTCATGCATGCCACTCACATGTTCACAACATAATCTCTCTCTGTCTCCCTCCCACCCTAGAATTTTTGCATACATGTACGTGCGTACATGCACACAAACTATGCATACACTCACATGTATGCACACAACGCATGGAGACATGCACAAACTTGTGCATGACAATTTGCCGTGTGTATATGCACCAACACATCATAGTTGCCAGGGAACCCTGTTTCGTAGTTGTGGAACGCTGAAACGGCATTCCCTTCAGAAATGGTTATGGAATGCCTATAGAATATCAAACTTTTGGAATGGTTATTGAATGCTGGATAACACCTATGGAACGTCTAGGGAACGCTCCCTATGCTGTTCCTCTGCCTAAGTCTTGTATATGATTAGGATTTTGTTTATGTCCTAAGTTCCTCACTCCAAATTTCGTGTCCCGATTCATCTATCATATGGATTTTGTTTATGTCTTGACATCTTGACTCCTAATTTCGTCCAAAACCAATTGTGCAGGTAGTGTGTTTTTTAAGTTTTTAAGGAGTATGGTGATGTGGTATTCCCTTCCCATTCTCGTCCCCTAGGATTTTGGCGTTCTCGTTCCCTAGGGTGTTGGCATTCCGTTGGTGTGGACGTTCCCTAGTAACTATCAACACATATTATAACTACGTTTATATTAACACTTTCAATTTATACCTTATGGTCTCTCTTAAGAGCTTTGTCAACTTAGCTATCTGAGGTCATGGTAGAGTTTGTGATTAAAATGTTAAATTTATTGGTGATGTAGCATTAGAGAGACTAGTTTACAAGATTCTTTTTTGCAATTTAGCGGATGTGTAATCTCCATGCAATATATTGAACTAGCTATTTAGAGTTGCTATTGAAATAAGCCAAGCTTCTGTGGTTATCCCCAGATATACTATTGCATCTCTCAAGGAAATCAATGGGACATTTTCATTTCTAGGTTTTAGAAGCAATTACAATGATGGCTATGGCTAGGTAGTTTCTATTGTTGGCTTATCTAATTACAATATAGTCTTCTTACCTCGTAGCAATGTTGAAACTCTTCATGAAAGCCTCGATATAAGTTTCAACCATGTGGATTCTTTGTTTTTTCGAGATGAAATTTGCAAATTCATAAGTTTGTCCAAGACTGTAGTAGGAAGTTAGTATAGAGTGTGAACATATGAGAATACTTAGTGCTAGCTCTATTTGGGAGCTGCTTGAGGAATTGAGGTCTTATGTGAAGGCGCCCTATGTGGCATGTTCGTACATTTGCTAGCTTGCCTGAATTTGAGGCAGCATGCTTAAAGCCTTTATTTGAGAAAATGATTGGCAGACCTTATTGAGTCTACTCCTATGCTCTTTTGTACAACTGATTGTTCATTGATACCATCTATTTGAGTGTTGCATTGCAATGTGACATTCTTTGTAAGTTGTATGCCTTGGAAGATCGCATTTTCCATAAATTTAGTTGCTTAAGACAACTGAAATTTGAGTTGCCTTTTTTAATCCTTCGGAGGATGTGAAAGGATGAAGTATGATGTGTTTAGATTGAATCTGTCCATGAAGTTTCTATCTTACAATGCTCTTCAAAAAGGCGGGTTGTTTGGGGTAGAAGTGGAAAGAACAAACACAACGTTGTATCTTTATGCATGCTTATGTGTATGAACTATTCGACTTGACTGAAATGTCCACCTTATTTGTACAGATATTGCTAGGCAAGTGCGATGGAGTTAAAACTGACGTGGTAAATATCTAACCTCTTTGTTTACTCTTAGAAGTTTCCACCCCTAGCTTTTGTTGTATGGTTCGAGTGGAGGTTCTTTTCCTTTTGCCGTTGTTGCTTTTTTCCTTGTAGAATTGGTCAACACCTGTGCTCTATCAAGTGCACTAGTGGTGGGGTCATCCATTCATTTTTTAAAAAGGTAGAAAAGGGGCTGTGGTCCGCAACATTTTGTATTGGCTATGTTTTGCCCTTTATGTTGTAACGTTTTGTGCAATCAGATTGCCATTCAGAAAGTAAACGTCTGTCATGGTTTGAGTGTTGTTATTTCTTCATGATAACTTTATAAGACTGAGGGATTCCAAATTGTTTCTCCGAAACGACCTGTGAACTTGTTGTGTATCTCTGTATCTTTGCTTCCGGTTTTTTTGAAGTTTTGCACGTATTATCTTT
Source organism: Dipteris shenzhenensis (assembly GCF_047967505.1). Classification (NCBI taxonomy): domain Eukaryota; kingdom Viridiplantae; phylum Streptophyta; class Polypodiopsida; order Gleicheniales; family Dipteridaceae; genus Dipteris; species Dipteris shenzhenensis. The sequence goes on along the minus strand of NC_141603.1, from coordinate 16,826,132 downwards.
ATGATTGTATCTTAAATAGTATTGTATTGGTTTGATCACTGAGTTATATGTACAAGTGCAAAAATTAATGACATGGCAATAAATAGAGGCCCATCAGAAATGATAGATTTTGTTGTGCTTGCAGGGGAGGTTTGAGGTTGTGAGAACGTCCCTAGCAGGGCTGATGTTTGACTCAAGCCCTGTGGATTTTGTTAGTGATCTTGGTGCAAAGTTTGTGAGCCACCAAGTGTTGACGTTGCAACCAGGTAGGCCGATAGCGATTGTTTCGTGTGGAGCTTCTGCTGTAGGAAAAGCTGTGGATGTCATTTTCTCTGGACAATTGGAACCACAACGGATAGACCTTTGGAACACATTATATTCTACAGTGGTAAGAGATGCGTCTTTTCTTATAGCTTTTTGAGTTTTTTTGGCTTAATTCATATAGCTATTTCAGAATCAGTCTTTTAATAGTACCACAATTTTAGAGTAACAACTTTGTTTTTATTAACTGTATGACGTCCTGGAAACTTATCGCACTCTGCACTTTTTCATTCATGACATGAAGAAATCGCCATTAAAATTAGCTGCAATATCATGGCACAAAATTTAAGTAAAACGGTTTTGATTACCTGTAGCTGCAACTTGGTTTAATCAGTTCTACTTCCTTGTCTCATAGGTCTTGTTGCCTTTCAGTGAACGTGAATACCATCATACCACATTATTGTCTATTGATATCCATCCCACCCAACCCCCCTGTTTCGTTCTGTGTTTTTTTTTTTGGGTTTCTCTCTCGCTCTCCTCAGAATGGGATGATACGTAATGGAGGTTATGGAATATAGGAGAAAAGTCCTAAACATTGCTCCAAGATTGTGGCTCGAGATGCAAATACCTAAAATCAAACAGTCTTAGTTACCCATAGTGCTCCAACTCTTGTGTAATCTGTTGTGTCCCCAGCAGACATAAATATGATGCACCGCCCTGCTGCCCTCCTTTCACAGCACTCGGCCTCCCGAAACCTGGTAGAAGGGTTTCTTGGGGGATCTCTCGGCTTTTAGACCAGGTTTTGGATTGAATACTCACAGGAAGTGCTTGATGCCAGAACGAGTAAACTGATGAATTCTATCTATAGGGTGTGTGACAGGAATGGACTGTATAATTGTTGCTTTTGGGTAGGCATTTGCTCGTTTGGCTATTTTAAACTTACTATATTTTGGATGTTGTGTTAATATTCCGAGTATTTTAAATCGAGATCCACTGTACATGGCAACTTCAGTATAAAGGTTTGATTAGTTATGTGTGAAGTGGTGCCGATTGTTAACTTCAGTATAAAGGTTTGATTCCTTAAATATGAGGCGGTGTAAGATAACTTCAGTGCATGGAAACTTCAGTTTAAAGGTTTGGTTATTTGTGTGAGGCGGGGCCAGATTAGCTTTTGGATTTGTTCTCCCAACTGTTATACAAGGAACATAAATGAAATCGGACAAACTATGGACAAAAGAACAAGCCGCTATGTTTTTTTCAGTTTATAGCTTTGAAGAAGTCAGACAGGTTAACATCGATAATCATTATGCTTGATAATCATTATGCTTGAGAACTTACTTCGATAATTTATTTGCAGAATATTGGACCTATACTTTTTCTTTGTTCTGAGAATGACAAGCTTTCTCCGGTGGAGACTGTGCACATTTTTGCATCAAACCTACGTAAACTTGGTGGAAATGTTTGCATAGTTTCATGGAAAGAATCAGAGCATGTAGGTCAGTTTCCTATTTTCGCTTTCTAAATTTGAGTAACTTTACTTGATCAGACCTACGACATGGCCAATTCTGAAAAACAATCAGCTCATAGTAGCTGATTGACGTTGTTATTACAATTTACATGGCCGCTCAGGTCATAGGAAGCGATCGGCCATCTATTCTTCGGGCATCTCTTTGTACATTTCCAATCTGAAGTATTTGCTGGGTTTATTCTGCATTTTGTTATTGAGGATGACAGTTTTAGGGTGATGGTTTTTGTTTGGCATCATTTCTCTGACTTGAGGAGGCTTGAAATCAGGTCATTTTCGACTATATCCTGAACAATACTCAACTGCTGTGAGTAACTTGCTTGCAGAAGCTGCTTCTCTCTATTCTACGCGGTCGAAAGAAAATTTGAGCTATGCTTCTGTATTAAAAACTGAAAGTATCGGAAGTATGGAAGGTTTCGTGGCTTCTTATGATAGACCAGCAGCTTCTTGGACAGACTTGCCCGAGCCTGTTGTAATTGAAATAGAGCGAGTATCTAAGCTACCGCATGTGCAATCCAAAAGGCAAGACAAAGATGCAAAGGAGAAACTTATTTTTCCTGCTGCTAATGTCTATCAGGGTATAGAACTCCAAACTTGTTCCGAGTCTGTAGATTTGAAAGACGGGGGCTTGCTTAAGGGTGGTGCCATCCAGAGTAGGCTTTAGTCCGCATTTTACAAGGTGCAACCGTTGGCCAATCAAAGATGATTTCCGTGGTTACCCGTTTGAAAATCTGTACTATCCCATAGGTGTTGCAAAGCCGAAGATGACCTTTCGAAGTGAGCCATACTGACCAGGAGCAATTGACCTTCTTGAGACATTTTGATGTACTCCAAATATCTATGTAACATCCGAAGCTGGTAGCGGGCTTTCCATCAGGGTTTTGATTACCTGGGAAGAAAAATCTAAAGCTGAGAAATGAAAGAGAAGTGGAGATTTTAATCATCATGTTTGAAATGTCAAAGTGTATAGCGGTCTGGTGGTAACAAGGGTTGATCCTACAATGAATCAATAGGCACTATTGTCAGTGCTTTTTATCACGTTTTGGAGTATCTTCTCATGTCGGGTGCTGGTATAATGTCTTATTTGTTGTAAGAAAGGTGGTCAAACATCATGAATAATTTCGAAGATGGGAACCACAATGCTTCCTGCTGTAGCTATTGTGGAGCAGAATTTGTTCACTGCGCTTGGGCCTTTGAGAGTAAATAAATAAACATCGGGGGCCACATTCTCAACATGTGCTACTCTTTGTAACATAATAACCACCGACTGAGCTTTTAATGTTCAGTTATACCTGATTTGGAGTATCTAGGAATTTCAGGAAAGAGGTTCCAAATCAGCAGGCATGATGAAGTGGTGATTGTAGCCAAATGATTGTAGTAGACAGTATTGTCCGTTGTGCTCCTCTTCTTGGTCTCTTTCTTTCGACATTGAAGTTTGGGAAATCTTAGCTGGCTGTAGAAGAATCCTCTTGGATGATATGGGGGAAAACATCAATCTGCCTTGTAGACTTTTGTTGTCCCTCCTTTGTCTCTTTCTCCATCAAGTTTGTGAATCTTAGATGATTGTAGTCAAAAATGTCCCCCCCTTATACAAAAATCTAAAAGCAAATTGTTTTACTCCGATACAAAAATCGAAAATTGAAGTCCATTAGTCTACCCTAACGGAACTCGAAAGTGCCCCTCCTAGGATAAATGCTATGCCCAACTTTTTTTCAACACTCGTTGCCTCCCTCCCTCACACCTTCTCCTAATCCCCATCTTGCCTCACAGCTCTCCTCCCTCGTCCTCTCACCTCCTCGCATGGTGTATCTCTCGCCATCTTACTTTCATCTCTACCTTGGCTCCTTGCCCCTCCTTTCATCTTATTGTACTCCCGTTCCTCTCCTTTGCTTATCCTTCCCCTCCCCTTCCCATCAAACTCCAGAATTCATTTCTTGTAGGGATGTGTGCCTAAATTTCTAGTACTCATTCTGAAATAAAAAGATTCCTAATAAAGGTAGGCTTAAATTTGTCGAGAAGTCCTTGTCCTTTTAGTTTGTGAGGTGGTGGGATGTGTATGAAGGTGATGTGGCATTCATTTTAGGGCACCATTGAAAGGGGTATATCTCTAGTTTTTGAAGAAAGCATACTTTTGGAAGTCTAAACTTCACTCTTGAAGTGTGACTTTCTTTAACGCGTGTTGATGTTACTCATTAGCTCTCATTTGTATATTGCATCATCTGTTGAGACTTGGACTCTTGTTATGTTACACGTCAATTGTCTTTTGTTGTCTCGCGCATCCAATTGGATGTTTCATTAGTGCACAAGAATTATAGAAGGTGGATTTGAGCCTAGATAGTTTTGGAGAATTGTAACTTTAGTTCATCATTGTATAAGAAAGTCCCCATTTCTTAGATTGTATAAGAAAGTCCCCATTTCTTAGATTTATTCTTTGTTAGGACCTTAGAATCCGATATTTAATGGCTTTTGCTCCTTTCGAGCCTTTGCTTGTTTACCTCTTCAATTTTGATGTCACTGATTGCAATCGGCACACATCTTTTAGACAAAGGTAATTTCAAATTGTAAACTTATTTCAAATTGCAAAGTTTACATATACCCTATGCTTTTTTTTGCAAACTCAAATTGTCAATATTGTTGTGAGTTTTTCTATTTGAAGGTTTCCTCCTCCCATTTTGAGGGAGGGAGGGGGGTTCATGTTAGTTACCACTTGAAATTAAATGAAGGGATTCTTTAATTTTAAAAGTGAAGGTAGAATTACATAAATACATATTTTGGAGTATTTTAATTTGCTTTATTAAAAGCCTAGAAGTTTATATGGAAATGGTGGGTATTTTATTCATGGAAAATATAATTAATAAGGAGTTTTTAAAATACCTCTTGAATGCTCGTTATACATAGGGTTTCTTAGTTCACCCCTTGAGTTTTTACGTTGCTAGGTGTTGAGAACGATACTCCTTACCTAGGGTAGATCTTATCTTAGGTTCAATCTTGGTAATAATACAACTATTTCCTGTGGCATTTTAAATACCAAAGTTCACAAGGCTTTCATAAACTTCTAACATTGTAACTTGTTTCTCTTCCTCGTGCAACTTTTATTCACGCCAATTCTAGGACAGTACTTAGCAACAAAATTGATAGAGAAATGAACACATGTACAAATTGCATATAAATTTTACACGACTCAAATTTCCCTAAAATGAACCCTTACGATAGCTAGCAAAGTGGTCTAGGTTCAATCTTGGTAATAATACAACTATTTACTGTGGCATTTTAAATACCAAAGTTCACAAGGCTTTCATAAACTTCTAACATTGTAACTTATTTCTCTTCCTTGTGCAGCTTTTATTCATGCCAATTCTAGGACATTACTTAGCAACAAAATTGATAGAGAAATGAACACATGTACAAATTGCATATAAATTTTACACAACTCAAATTTCCCTAAAATGAACCCTTACCATTCTGAAAGACGCACAATATCCAAGATATGGCGATCGTTCACAATACCCAAGATAGAGAGGTCAAGCTAGGTTTGTACAAAATATTTGCTGAGGCGTCTTTTAGCATACATCATGTAGTCAATTTCCTTTGCTTAAAAAGCTTTCTAAAAAATCATAAAGAGTGGCTCTTACATTAAAGAAAGCAATGTTGAAAACACCTTATGCACGTGGGAAAGACTAGTACTCGAAGATTTTAAGAGACCACTATGTACCTTAATGGACATATGGTCACAAAATAAGGGTTGAGGAGTAATGTATTTAGAGGTATCCTTATGAAAGGGGTCTTTACATAGGATCTCACCAACATTACTTGGTAGCCCTACTAATTACCAAATTAACTTGGATGTGAGGGGCTTGGCCAATTTAAACTACATAAGTAGAGAAATGCTTCCATCTTTTCTTCGCACTTTTTTTCCACACAATCCAAGAGCACATGAGCTCAATGGTTTTGTGGGAAAAAGAGTTTGTGAAGCATTTAAGGGCTAAAAATGACAATCCATGCTCTACGAATCACTACGTGGAAATTCGTATTTCCCATGAAAACCCTTTTTCCACAATGTCATTACCCCTTTAATCGACCAATTTATAAGCTTTCTCTATACAAAGGTGGATCATCCAAATTTCTCGCCTACACTATATATAGCTAGGGTTGAGCTGGCATCGAGGACCTAGGTTGTGAGTTGCACTACCACCTTCCATGGCTACTCTTGCCTAGTCGCATGTCGTACTATCAAGGTCGCAATTGTGTATTGCTCCGGCTTTCCTCCTATTCGCAATCTTATGCACCTCTGCCTCTTGATTAAAGTGCCTCTTGATTAAAGTGCCATCAAATTACTTATGAGTTGTTAGAGGTGGGCATTCCATGGAGTATAAGAGCTCGCTCTTGGTCGTCGAAGTTCACGTTGCGAGCACAAGCATCAAATCAATTGGATGATCGTCTATCTACTCGCATTGGTAGTAATGGAGATCCATTATATTGACGTAGATCCTTGGAGGTGAGTGTCATAGCCATATACCAATCTACCATTTGCCTCAGTGTCTTCTAAGTATTTGCGATCTCGTCTTACTATGATCCTTTGATGATCCGTGGAGGTGTTATATACCATTAGCCTTATGTACGTATCTTTTTCAATTGTAATGGACATATAATGCCAGTGGATTTGAATAGTTGCGTGAATAGTTTGTAGATGAAATCGAAGTTCATTATGAGTTGTGTTGAGCAACGGATTACCATTTTGTGATGGTACAAGGGATTAAAGGGTCTCCATGGTCTAATTAGTTGCATGGTTTGCGAAATTATGGATGTATGTTGCTCGCCAGATACTGACTACATGAACGGCTCTTGCAACTCTGTGACGTGCATAGAAACTTGGGAAAAAATGACTTTTCCTAGTTCCAAATGAGAAGAAGTAGGTTGGTTAGGCCGCCTTTAGACTAAAGTGAAGATTTTTCTAAAGCCATCAAGAAAGCACAAATACTAGAAAAATATAGACAATAACATATCAATCAAAAACAGGATATTATGGCTCTTAAATGGAAATTTTACTCCATTTTGGCCATGGAGCACATGATGACTAACTTGAAATTGAAGCTGAATCCAGGAAAATTTTTTGAAGGAAAAAAAAAAAGAACAAGCAAAAACATAGACACAAGACATAGTACACGATTTTGATTTCCCTTGCACATTTCATGGGTGGTGTTTTATTATTCACTTCATGATGTCTAAAGATTTGTGTCTTTTGGGAATTGAAGCCTAACAAATACATGAATAAGGCTATGCTCACAAAGAGTATAATTCATCCTTGGTTGCAGTTGTATATATAATATTGTGACATGGACTACAATCGTATGAACTGTCATCCTTTGACCTTACATCCAACTTGGCTACATCTATTGACTAGAATTTAGATTGAAGTAAATATATGTGGGGCAAGGAAAGCAATTTATTTTTTTAATAATAATATATAAGATAATTATCATAATCACACATAGCGTGGGTGGGGAGATGGTGCACTTCCTTCCTTAAAGAATTATAATCCGAGGGAATGGGCCCTTCCCCATGCATTGAGATTTAGAGCATCAAGCATATTAGCACTGAGTAGCATCGCAAATAAGTTTTGTGAATAGAAAAGATATTGACATATTTTCTAAATGTCAATAGTCATATTTTTATTGCAACTTAAGAAATCAATATCTTGTGCTCACCAGTCACGTGGATCTCTATGTGTTAAATCTTCACATGGATCTATCCTTTCTAGACAATTGTTGCTATCTTTCTTGACGATGACAACAACGGAGTATAGAGAAAGATTATATGTTTCCCTTAACTTAGGCTTTCTTAAGCGTAGAATCAAAGGGGGAAGAATTTGCTAATCCACATTTGTCTCACGACTCTTTCAAAATAAAAAATGCCGAGCTTCCTTGTCAAAACACATAGTTGCCACGTAATTCAACACTCATCTAACTGTGTATAGCCCAGAATGTCCACAATCTTAGTCCGCCACAACCATCAACAATGCCATCTGATCTTCACTTATGCTATCTCTTCTTTCTTTCAGAGTGACAAGCGAGTCATGATTCTCCACACTGTCCCCAGCTTTGGTCGTGCACTGCAGAAAGACATCGTTTCAACTGTCCATAGATGTTACCATCACACATATAACGAGGTGAGTCTTACACACTAAATGATGAGGACACACATGTAGCATTATAGTAGTTTGAAAAAGCAAAGCACTTTTAATCCTTAAAATAAAAACACATCCCAAAATAAAGTAGAAAATCCACACCATTAGATCTTTGTGACCATCAATGTCCACAATAATGACACTTAGCTTCATGAAGAGTCTCAAAAGCCTTTAGGCTGCCTACCATAAAAATCTTATTTCAACAAAGTTTAATTTACAAAATATATAACTTTTATGAGTTTAAATAAAAACTACTGTCAATGAAAAAATATTGTTCAAAATGCTATAATTATACCAATTCTACCTCATCAAGATGCAAAGTTGGTTCTCAATGATTTTTAATGGCTATTTTGCCTTCTTGCAAAAGCCATTCTACTACTTCCTATCTCATGGAATCATAATCCTTGTCACTTCCAATGGCATGTGAACCTTTTGTCTTAATCCTTGTTACTTCCAATGGTATGTGAACCTTTTGTCTTACTCTTTATGCAATTCCAAACAAGTTTTAATTGGCTATACATCTCATCTATAGTTCTAGCTCTAGTGAATTTCATGACTATCATTTCTTGATTAACTACACTCTAGCCTCCTCCCTACAACAAATGATAAAGATCAAAATTTACTGCAAGTCTAAATATCTTTATTTATCACTTGTATTGAGAATAATAATAATGCAAATTTAAAATATAATGGCACTTTTAAAAACTCCATGAATAATTATGCTTTATCTCACCTTAATAGGCTGTGCAAAATCTTTACTTTTCAACATTGGATCTTGAAGTAAATCCTATTATCAAATAATTAAAATAATTATTTTCTAGAAGATACAAAGATAGAATTATAATTAAAGTATTGTAAATCTATTTTCAAGATGTATTTACCTTGAACTTTCTTTTTGCTTTACGAGCATTGTTTGATTCCTGTTTTTCCATTTGATCACCACTTACCCTTTTCAACCTCATATTTACCTATCAATAAAAAAAGCAGTGTAGTAAACATGAAACCTCACTCTTGTTTGCCTATGATCATTTAAAATATCAATTTATACCTTTCGTGGATGTTGACTCTTTCTAATATCATCACTAGTGACAATATCAACACTTTTTGGTTCTTTATTATGGGGAAAAAATACAACACATGCATATTAGAATGACATTGTGATATTAATTACTTCAAACTTTTACGAGGAATGATCATATGAAAAGTATAGATCTATACCATATCTGAAGAAGAAGACTCCATGCCTCTTCCACTTGTGTTATGCAAGCATATAGTTGCTTCATTTGCAGCCTAGAAAATTTGAAGTTTAGAAGGAATCATAACGAAGAAGCTTGCCTCTAACTAGAGGTGATAGATGATATGTAGAGGCATATGTTGCCTATCAATAGAGCTGTGTGCTCACTTCATAGCATAGAGAGTCTCGGCCTATGTGGCCCTTATGCACGACTGTGTGTCGTGATTCGTAGAAAGAACTTTGCATTCACGTAGAGAGCAAGTGTTGTCTGATATTTTGTGAGGTGCAACAAGCCTAGTTGGCTGAGCAAACAAGTCATCAAACAATTCTATAGTGTCACTCTATTGTCCCCGAGAATCATTTGAAATTCATAATATAAGTCGATTTTTTTGTCACATGTGAAAGCTTGTTTGTGAACTTATACGTGCATTTTAAATTCTTTGATTTTTCCAATCAATTTATAATACTTGCAATAGAATAAAAGTAAGAATATTTAAAACTAATAAATTGTCACATGAAAATTCAACACCATATTCCTCAATCATGCTAGCTTGGGAAACATAGAACATAAAAGACAATTCTTATTACAAAATTATAGGTAATAAAGACCACATTCAAGGATCATGAAAAGCCTTATTTCTTTTGGTTCTACTAGAGCATTCCTTACAAATATGAAGATCCTTTGAGCTACAGGAATAAGATATATATTGTCTTCCACAACTCCAAGGCAATGTGGGATCATGCTCGAAGTCTTTAGGCTACTTACCCCGTTATTGTTTTCTAAATTTTGTAGTACCTCTATATCCAAAATATTTTCTCCCTTTGTCCACCTCCATCTTGCTCCTCCTCGCCTCCCTTCCACCGCCTCCCGGCCTCCTCCTGCCTTCTCCTTCCACCTCCTCCCCGCCTCCTTTTGCCTCCCCTTGTCCTCTTGCCTCCTCGCCTCCATCCCTCCTCCCCACCTCCATCCGCCTCTCTCCCCTCTGCCCTCACCTTGCCTCCACATCGCCTCTTCTTTGCCCCCACCCCCACTGCCTCAAAACCTCCATCTCCACCTCGCCTCCCGATCGTTCCTTCTTCGCCTCCTATTTGCCTTCCTCCTCTGTGAGGGCTCTCCCTCTCCATTGGCAGCCAACTGTAGGGGTGTGTAGCATTGTGCCTGCTCCCTCGTATCTAGCCCTTGGTATTTTCCTTCCTTTCCTCCTTTGGGAAGCGGGGCGGTGAGTGATTTGTTTGTCTTCTTGGAGAAAGAATTTCTTGGTGGTGACCCTTGGTCTGGACAGAGGGGCTCTATGGCAGCACCCTCAAATCTTACAGTTATTAAGATTCTTCTTTCCCCAACCGACAAGCAACAAGTGACACATGCAGTTTGATCACTTCAGGACAAGGCAGTAGTGGGCATAATAGTTGGTCTCACACCCACGAGGAGACAGGTGAGTGACTGTATCTAGGCAAGTTTAGCACTAGAAGAGGACCACATCCAGGAGGGGACCATCTATGGAAGAGGCATTTTCTTCATCCATCTGAGCTCTCTATCTACCCCCTTGACACGTGGAGTAGAGCCCCGTCCTCCTTGGCCTGCATTCGGTGTACCTCTTCCCTTGGTACCATGGCTTCACAGTGGAGGACATCACACCATGTTCCTCAAATCTCGATGATGCTCCGCTTCTTGGGGCTTCCAAAGGAGTACAGAGCCATCCTTCCCTTTATTGGTAGAGCCTTTGGCATGGTGCTAGAGTCCCCGCTAGATTCGATAGCTTGAGTGGAAGAAGTCAATTGGGTCCCTAGGATCAGATTGGTGGTTGAGAGCTCAGAGTCCCTCCTAGAGTTGATTTTCCTCAAGAGCCTGAAGGGGGGTACACTCCGTCAGAGAGTGGAGATCTCCAGTTTACCAGGGTAGTGTCGTTGTTGTAGGAAGATGGACCATGTATCTCGCAACTGCCATCGTGGTGGTCAGGGACAGACTCCTCCCCCCAACCACTGCAAGACAGGGAGAGTCAGTAGGCTAGAGACCAGCAACCCCTCAGACAAGAGCAACAGGAGTTCCAGACCCCCTGGGTGATGCCTTCAGAGGGAGAGACCTAGGTGGGGAAAAGGAAAAAGAAACAAAGTAAATCAGCTTGAAAGTATCATAGATAATGGGCTAGACACGGGAGGAGAGAGAGAGAGAGAGAGAGAGAGAGAGAGAGAGAGAGAGAGAGTAGGTTGAAAGGCACCCGCGGACGAGCAGCTACAAGAGTCCTTGGTTGGAGAGACTCCCCCCTAGCAATATGGGCCATGGTTCAGCCAGTTGGTCCTCCATCAGTGCAGGTACAGCAACCACAATCACCCTTGCATCAGCAGGGTACCTCACATGCTCTTGATGATGCAATGGCAGACGCTACGGAGGGTAGCCCAAAAGCGGTTGAGGAGAAGGGGATTTAGAGCCCATGTGTGCCTGATCAGTAGGGCGGGCCTGTGGCTACCCCTATTCCCTCCCGCCCCCCTCCACCTCTAGACCGCTCTCCCTCTCCATGCCCTCCCCCACCTCCCAACCTCCCCCTTCCCCCTCCTCCCTCCCTCACCACTCCTTCTATGGTCATCCTCACCACCCAACCCCCTCCCCCCCCTTCACCCTACCCTCCCCCTCCATAACAACTTCTTTAGCCTCCCCCCCTCCCACCCCCTATCAGACTTACCCCATCTCCCCTACCAGTAGGCAAGGGCACGACTGCATCCCCCTCTGCTTGGCCTGTCCCCCTCCCTCCTCAAGCCTCCCATTCTGAGGGGGATTCAGAGGGAAGAGGCTCATTCTCTTGATCAGTAGCTCCCATTCTTCAGCCTGGGCATCCTCTCCCGAGAGATTTTTGTAGATTGGGGCCTTAGAACTACTTGGAGATTCCAAACTCTTACCCTCTACCATTGGAGGTGACGCTCACGATCTTGTAGCCTCGAAAAGGAGGGTTGATCAATGTAGTGGCCTCCCAGACACATCCAGTTTGGAGATTCTAGTTCGCCTTCACAAGGTTGGAGAAGTGGACCCCAAGGGTATTTGCTGCTCTGATGGGGGATCAAATCTCATGTATGATGGAAGATTGGATGGGTCTACTAGGTTTAGATTTTTGGCCCGCCCACGGTGTTGAAGTGAATTTCCAGTTGAGCTTCACACAGGAGAAGCCAATTTATGGTTTGAGAGTAGGGGTTATCAAATTGCCACCTGAGGAAAGGATTGATCTGCCGGCACACTACTGGCCACTCCAAAAGTGTGCTAAGATGTTCGCAGTAGACGTTTCCTTCATGTTGCAATGGGCATGGAAGATTGGCATAGAGCTAGTGTCCACCTTGGTACATTGTCACACAAACACTGATAACTCACCCTCCAAACCCTCCTCAAAGTCACAAAAGGAAATATTTCTAGAACATGCACCCACCCATAGGCGAGCCTTGTTCTTGCTTTCCCAGACACATCAATATAGTGAGCTCCTAGACACATCCAGTTTGGAGATTCCAGTTCGCCTCCACAAGTTTGGAGAAGTGGACCCCAGGGGTATTTGATGCTATGATGGGGGATCATATCTCACGCACGATGGAAGATTAGATGGGTCCACTGGGACTAGATCTTTGGCACGCCCATGGTACCAAAGTGAACTTCCAGTTGAGCTTCATGTGGGAGAAGCCGATTTATGGTTTGAGAGAGTAGGGGTTATTAGATTGCTACCTGAGGCAAGGATTGATCCGGTGCACTACTGGCCACTCCAGAAGTGTACTGAGATGCTCGAAGTGGATGTTTCCTTCATGTTGTAGTGGGCATGGAAGATTGGCATAGAGCCGTTGTCCACCCTAGTACGCCCTTGCATAGACACGGACTACTTGCCCTCCAAACCCCCCTCAAAGTCACAAAAGGCAAATTTTATGGAATAGGCACCCACCCACAAGCAAGCCTTATTTCCTCCTTCTCTGTCCTCTTGGGTTGGACCATAGTGAGTTAGAGCATGCATGGGCTCCACGATCGTGCACGTAGACAGGGCACAATACCTAATCCTTTGATAGGAGTTGCATAGGACAGTGGTAGGGCGAGCAATGGACTTCCTTCTAGTACATGAGCACATGTTCTCAGCATCAAACATCAAATGGCAACACCACCTTCTTCCTAGGAGAGGCTCGGAGGTGTGGTATCTTGCAGTAGGACGGAGCGAAGGGGTCTGCATCTTGGTCTCCTAGGCACTGGTCCTAGAAGGGTGAGCTTATCCTAGGGTAGGTAGTTTGGATGGGAGTTAGGATGGTAGAGTCTAAGATTGGGATCGTGAATGTGTATGTCCCAACATGAAGATAGCACTGTTCGGCCTTTTGGAGGAGGCTGACAGAGTGTTTGCCCGATGTTGACTTCTAAATTGTTGGAGGAGAGTTGAGCAACCTAGAATTTGGGGAGGACAAGCAGGGTGGTGCCTTCTTTTTCAAGATGCCAGCAGCAACAGCAAAATGGGGCATTGGGAGTAGTTCATCTTCATAATCAATGGCAGAGACCCGTGGCAAGAGCAGAGTTCAGTAGGATATCTGGTAGCCTCCTCTTCTCATTCGGCCATAGGAGACATGATGGACTACTTGAGAGGTTGGATCGCTTCTACGTCAGGGACCGGGCACTCCACAAAGGTGGCTCTATAGGGATTCTAGCAGGCACCATGCTGTCGGACCACTCTCCAGCAATACTCTACCTAGAGCAACCCCGCTAGGCTTCCCTAAAAGGGGATGCTCATTCTGGAGGACCTCCTATAGAATGAGGAGTTCAACAGGTCATGGCAGATATTTGTCAGTAGCCAGAGTTATCACCCTGTGAGGGCTAGGCTTCGTGGGTGGCATATGCCTTGTTGCTCCTCCCCGCATGAATGCCCCTCCCTCCTCTCAACCTAGCCTCTCCTCTTTCTCAACCCCCTCCTCCTCCCTTGCTGCCCCTCCCTCTCATCCCCTCCTAATCCGCCCTCTCAGCCTGTCTCCCTCCCTACCTCTCCTCCTTCTCCCCCGGCTACCTCCCTCCCAGCTGCTCCCTACCCAACCTCCTCTACCCCCCGCCTCAGCCCTTCCCTCCCTACCTCGCCTCCTCCCTCTCAACTGCTCCCCTACCTCTCCTCCCTCTCAGCCCTACTTCCTACCCCGCACCTCATCCCGCTCCCTCGCCTCCTCTACCCAGTTTCATTGGATACAAGTGAGTGACAAAAAAAAAGTCATAACTCCACTTGAGTTTGAAAATGAACTTCCAATAGAGGCTTGAGAAGATTACCTTTATTGCGTGTCCACTACATATAATGAAAAAGTTAGAACAAGCTATCATCCACATATTAGCATATATATTACAACTTTTGCAATACATTTAGATGATTCTATAAACAAGTTTAATCTCAACTATTTTTCATAGTGTGATTGAGGTGTCATGTCAATTGTATTGGTTGTCAAATGTGAAAGAACCAACATCTTTTGAAGTAATAAAGTTAGATCATTGTCATTATGTCATGGAGCAAGAATATAAAGGCATAATGAAAAACAAGTCATGGCACAATTGAAAGATGCAAAGTAATTATGGTTGCAAAATGTTACTCTCAGTAAGCAGTAGTGTATGCTTAGTAGAGATAGATGCGAAATCACCTTTTCTCGATGGAGATCTACAAGAAGAGACGTAAGGTTTTGAAAGAAAGATGTAAATTTGATTCCATAGTAAGTTATGTGTATGATTTTGGTTATAAAATTTGAAGAAAGATAATCAGAGTTTATACGCTTTAAAGAAATATGGAAATTTGACAATTATAGCAATTTCGGTGGATTATTCAATCATTGTAGGCAATAGCATGTAGATGAAAAATAAGTCAAGATAGATGTGTAAGAAATTCAAAACATGAGATTTGTTATAATTTCATTACATTTTGGGCATTGATGTCAATATGACAAAAGAGGGAATCTTCCTTGAGATACAATGTTGAAATGCTGGAACAATTTATCAATGATATAGTAGACCTTGCCTCCATAGAGAGGCTCAGTGAGCAAGACCCAGGATCCTAGTGGCTTAGTGACAAATATGAGAGCGCACACCTTGAGCTCCAAGACATGAAGGTTTGGCGGGATGAGTTCTCCTACCACTCCACCTAGGCCCATTGGGTACAATAGGGGGACAAAATGATCAAGCAATTCTTTCATACCACTAGGTCTCAATCGATAGGCACACAGTTACAACGCTCCGCAGGGCATTATGCACATTGATCTACAAAAGATTCTAGAGCTGACCATAGTTTTCTACAGCCAGCTCTTTTAGGCAGAGAGGGTGCCTCAAGCTTGCCTTGTGGCCTATGAGCTAGTTTGGGACCACATTCTGATGGTAATCTTGTGGGAATGTGTAGGACTCTGGAGGAGCCTTTCATAGGAGTTGTGCAGGAGTCTGGAGGATCCTTTCATGGATGAGGAGCTCTGGGAAGCCCTCAAGGCCTTGCCGACCCAAAAGTGTCCTGGTAAAGATGGCTTGACTCATGCCTTCTTCCAAACCATTTCCACCTTTTTCTGCTTATCCTGTTGGGAGATATTTGAAACAGGCTCCTTTCCTCAGTCCTTGAGCAAGGTTGAGCAAGGGGTGGATTTGTTTGATCCTGAAAGGGGGAGATAGGTCAAAAATTCGGCATTGGAGACCAATCACCTTGCTTGACACCGCATGTAAGATCCTCGCTAAGGTCTTGTGTTTGCGGTTGCGGCCTCATCTCACCGACATCATCCATGATAGCATCCTGGTGGACAACATGTTCAATTTCTGGGAGGCAATGGATTGGGCCAAGGAGGAGTCATAGAGTTTGGCCATCGTCTCTTGGATTTTGAGAAGGCTTATGATAGTGTGGCATGGTCTTTCCTGAAGGGCATTATGTAGAGGTTGGGTTTCTCAGACAGATGGATTAGAGGAGTCTCTTTGCTTTATGCGGGGAGCTCTAGTCAAATGCTTGTCATTGGACACACAAGCGAGGCCTTTCCTCTCTCTCTCTCTCTGTTTGTTAGGGCTGTCCCCTAGCTCCCTTTGTTTTCCTTTTTGTGGTGGAGGCATTGGGCTACTACTTGAGATCACAGGTGGCGGGCCTCACATGGTTGAGGCTTCCAATCAAACAGGAGGAGGAGTTGCTAGACTCAAAGTTTGGGGATGACACAGCCTTGTACGTAGAGGGCACCACAATGAGCTTGGACAGAGTCAGGGGAGCCCTGGCTATCTAGTACGAGGCCTCAAGTGCACGGATCAACTGGACAAAATCCATCGATTTCTTCATAGGATCTTAGGAGACACGAGAGATTCGAGAGTGGAGGAGTGCCTTTGGTTTCTGCTAGATACCACGGGGCCAGACAATGAGATACCTTGGTTGCTAGTTGGGTATGGATATCAGAGCAGAGCAACAGATCGCCCCAGTCCTCGATGTGTCCAATGCAAGATTTTGTACTAGAGCTAGGGCAAACTCTTCCTAGTGAGCAATGCCTTAGTGGCAAACCATGTCCTTCTTGCCACGTCTTGGTACATTACTCCCTTGTGTTTTCACAAAGGGTGCATTGGACAGCTCAAATGTTTGGTTTAGAATTTCCTTTGGGCAGGATCGGATGGCACGAGGAATACCAGAGCTTAGGTTGCTTGGTAGATGTTAATCATGCCACATGCATTGGGAGGCTTGGGTATCATTGATCCAGAGATGTAGAGTGGATCCCTCTTGGGCAAGTTGGTTGTGCGTGGCCTCACCCTTGGCGCAAAGCCTTGGAAGCTCCTCTTACAATGAGGTCTTCTCAAGAACACCCCATGCACTGGGCGGTAATGGCAACATTCACATAGATGGTCAATTTTCTTGGACTTGGGTCCCCTTGATGATGATGATTCAGTGAGGCAACATCCAGCCTAGTTTCTTTCGTGTAGGGCTAGGAGGCTGAGTGTAGGCACTCACAAAGACAGCCAGAGATGGATGGGAGTCTGGATGGGATTCATTGGTAGATGATCAGAGTTGTGGGCCGATTAGGGAAGAAGTGGCACTTCGATCCTCCTAGCATCCTAGAGAAGGATGCCCCTTGATGGTGCCTCTGTATTTGGGAAGGTATGCCCCTGAGGGAGGTCCAATGGGATCTGGGAGAGTGGTTTTGGCATTCCAGGATTGACCTTGCTAAGCAAGTGGATGAGGTGCCTTTCTTTTCCTATACTACTCAGATTGGCAGGAGGCTTCAGATGGACTCTTTGACTTGGACCCCTTAGAGGGAGAGGCATTGGGTGGCCCAGAGGGAGCCCCAAGAGTTTTGTTCCACATAGTATAAGCATAGGAAGGTTAGTGCATATCATGATATCAGAGTCATCACATAAGCATAGCATAAGAGCATAAAAAGGTAAGTGCATAAACATAAGCATAGGAAATGTAATTACATAGCATAACATAAGAATCATAAAATAAGCATAGCATACGCAGTAAGTACATAGTATACACATAGTATACACATAGGAAGGTAAGTGCATATCATAACATAGGGACCATCACATGAGAATAGCATAACATGAGAATATTTTATATAATAACATAAGCACTACTGCATAGAATAGTATAGCATAACATAACGTGATGGATAGCATATGTATAGGAACTTGGAAGATAAACACTCACGCATAGCATAGCAAACTTGCATAGCATATGTATAGGAAGATAAACACTCACACATAAGCATAGCAAACTAGCATAGCATAAGCATGGGAGGGTAAACACACAGAGCAAACATCAATATGAAACAATGATATCCTTTCTTAGCTCATATAGATATAAACACATGCAAATGATAATCACATAACACATATGTAAATATCAACGCATGCAAATCATAACCTTCATAGCAAAATTTGATAAGAAGCCTTAGAGACCACACACATAAGTAAGACCAAAATTTTTTTAGAAACATAGGCAATAGAATAGAAAGGTAAGTGCATAGCATAGCATGACATAACATACGTACATACCATAAACATAGATGTTATTAAGCATAAATGTATAATAGAAGGATAGCATAATTGTATACAAAGGTAAGTAAATAGTATAAGCAGAGGAAGATAAGTGTACGAGAGTAATTCATAATGTAAGCATAGCAGAAGTGCATAGATCAGTAAGACTAAACACACATTACAAACATAGATAATAGAAAAGGAACAACATTGAGATACAACAATTGAGATTTACCCCAATATTACAACCTATGAAATATGAGCCATCTGCTAGGGCCTCATAAGTTAAATTATAAGCACGTCTAAGTCAAGAAGGGAAAAAATGTATATCCAGAGGTATTATTAGCATGTTGGTATTGTTTATGTCAAAGAGGGAAATGGAAATCCACATTACAATATGTAAATATCCACCCCATGAAGCCAATCAAAATCATTCCAAAGTACAAAATTTGTTCTTCCATTTTTTTCAAAATGTCAAGGATATCATACTATGTTCTCTAATCCCACAATCATGTAATCAAATGCATGCTTAAATAATTACAAATGAGAAAGAATATGCACAATTTGATCATCTTTTTCTTCCACATTTATCATTGCAATTTAAAGGCTACTCACTAGGGCTTCAAAAACATCTTTTAAAAAAAAGAAATCCAAAAGAAAAAAAAAGTGTAAAGTAAATACACATACTAGGGTTCTAAGTCACATAGATGGCCTCCCAACAGATATTGCCAAAACAATCTAACCCATGGTAAAACCATAGGTAAGTAGCTGAAGTCCATGCAATAGTGGACCCGCAATGAATCCAAGGATAAAGAGGGATTACAACCATGAGTGCAAGGATATCGTACTATGTTGTCCAATCCCAAAATGATGCAATCAAATGCATGCTTCAATACTTTCAAATGTTGCATAGAATAGCACAACATAACATATATTCATACCATAAGAATTGATGTTATGAAGCATAAATGCCAAACATAAGCATAGATTAAGTACATTGAAAGGTAAGTGCATAGTAAAAGCATAGTAAGATAAGTATATAAGGGTGATGCATCACATAAGCATAGCATACATATATAGAAAATCAAGTGCATAACCATAAGAATAGGAATCATCACAAAAGAATATCATAACTTAAGCATAGCTTATAGCATAATTTAAGAATCATCACATAAGCATAGCATAAAATAACATAAGTGCATAATATAAGCACATAGCATAAGCATAGGAAGGTAAATACACACATGTAACTCATGTTATGCACAAGAATAGCATAAGTGCCTAGCATAACAGAGCATAACATAACATAAGTGTATAGCATAAACATAAGAAGGAAAATTCACACATGTAACTTATGTTATGCACAAACATAGCATAAGTGTCTAGCATAACATAACATAACATAACATAACATAAGTGGATAGCATAAACATGGGAAGTGCATAGCATAAACATAGGAAGGAAAACACCCATAACTCCATACACACACATAGTAAACTTCAATATGCATAAGTGCATCAAAAGGCAAGTGCATAAGCATGAGTAAAGCATAACATAAGCGGAGCATAAGTGCATAAGCATAAAAAGGCATGTTCATAAGCATAGCATAATTGCAAGTGCATAAACATAAGCATAGTAAGGTAAGTGTATAGCATAACATAAGAGTCATCGCATAAGCCTAGCATAACGTAAGCATAGCATAAGTACATAAGCATAAGCATAGCAACGTAAACACACACACATAATGCATAGCATAAGTGTCTAGCTTTAGTATATGTAAATATCCATGCCACCAGACTATTAAAAATCAATGTAAAGTACAATACTTTCTTCCTTTCTTGTAGATGTATCGTGGATATCATATTAACCACCGCAATAGAAAAGAGAAAGGTGCATATAATATAAGGTGTGTGAAATGTGCACATATTACATTACAAGTCTCGCAATACAACAAAAAAGCATTTCTTTTAGCCACAGATGCCATCTCTACAAGTTCCTCACAATAGAGAGCAAGTGAAGAAATAGTGCTTCCTTTCAACTATAGTATGTTGGCAGAAAGAGGGCACAATTGGAGTGGTGCAATTGCTAGAAGGATGTGGAGTCTTGGTTGGATTGGTCCATGCAATAGATGCACACGTGATTGGAGGGTTCTGCGACTCAAAGTCACCATTTTAATGACCTCCACCAAGAACTAGTGGAAGGAGGAAACTTTCAAAAGTGTGGAGGAAACAACCGAGGTGGGAGAGAAAACTACTATAACTTTGAGGGATGTGTTGAGAGAAGATGGAGCATTGATTATTCAAGTCATGAAATCATATAAAAAAGAATGGAGGCTAGATGGAAACATGATCTCGAAGATCGGCTATCAACATACCAATGGATATCTATCAATTACAAGCATCAATCTATCGCGCCATCAATTGTAGGCATCCTCATGTGGACTTCAATTTGGCCTTTATTTGTGAATTTAATTTTAGTCAACTTATGTGATTCAACTCGATTACATTTCCAAGTTGATGGGATATCTTTATAAGGGAAAATATTATTTTCTTTACCATTATTTTGGCATTTGAAAATTTGTGGTTCATCTTGGAGCTGCTCCGTTGACATGGACAAACGTAATATCTTTGGTTCAAAAAAAGAACTTGTTATTAAGGCTAGCGATGCATCCTCCATCACCATGGAGGAGACTAATTTAGCATGCTTCTTTGATCTAGAGATAGGTTCATTGAAGCTACACTATTCTGTTAGTGTAGCAATGTCACGTGTTCCCATCTTGATTGCATGCGAGGTGTTTTTTTTAAGCAAATGGAAAGGACGTCATAATGGAGCATTCTATTAGGAGAAATATAGTTGTCTCAAGGATTAAGCTCACAAAAATGGATAGCAAATGTCTCTACATGTGATGAAGGTAGCAATGTGAGATTGTAATCTTGTGGTGAATGCGGAGGAACAAATTGTATTTAAGGTTTTCTACATTTACTTTGATAGCTCTTCATCTATTGTGTGATTGGCTTTCAATGTGTCATAGCTCTCATTGTTATTTTACCAAATTCGAGAGGGATCTAAAGATATGA
Source organism: Dipteris shenzhenensis (assembly GCF_047967505.1). Lineage (NCBI taxonomy): Eukaryota > Viridiplantae > Streptophyta > Polypodiopsida > Gleicheniales > Dipteridaceae > Dipteris > Dipteris shenzhenensis. The sequence continues at coordinate 16,804,919 of NC_141603.1, read as the reverse complement.
GCAAGAATTAAAAAATTTTAATCCAATCATCGATCTTCCTATCAGGTATGAAGGTGATCAAATGTTTGAGTTGCAAGTAGTTAATAAGAAATAAAAACCAACGCATGGGATCTAACATCCTCATCCTTGGGTTCAATACATTACAACATGGATTGTTGCCCTCTATATTGACATTCGATGTGTGGGGGATCTTTTAAGTGCACAAATTTGCAATGTGGGCCTTTTTGCCTATTGGTGCAACTAATAGATTGAAGTTCAAGGGAAGATTCACCCTGTATGCTCATTGGGAAAATGTAGAAAAACATCATGAGGGATTCTATTTCTTCTTTTGAGGTGAGAATTCAACATGTGTGGAGGCATGCAAAGCCAAAATATTATAGACAACATTCAGTATACTATGTTTGTAATACATGGTGGCCAACATCCCCATGAAATAGACATGAATAGAATCTAGCACCTTGAGCATGGCAATTTTGTGTCTTGTAGTTTAATACATACAAAAGTTTCCTTTTGTTGGAAGAAGAAAATTTGGCTAAAGACATTGTATTCAATACAAAGATGATGGGTGAAGAAAATTTGAACACATTTCTAGAGTTGAAATCTTTGTCTAGTAATCAAAGAAGGTAAGATCTAAAAATTGCAAGAATAATCATTTTGGAAAAGTTCATCGATAGGCAATTTGATTGAACTACATTTGTAGGCTTGGAAAGTGGATTTATGATTTAGGTGTGTGTTATCCCTTTCTAGCAAACCTATGGATCGGTTGTTGAAGTCAAAATGACAATGCAAATATGATCTTTACTTTCAAGATGTCAACTATTGATCTAGCATCTAAAGTTGATTTGGTGAAGCACATGCAACCTAGAGGGAGTTTGAGTAATGCACAAGTATGCATTGACCATGTCAAATGAGCATGGGAATGGACCACAATGGGAGCCCATGCCAAGCCCATGTCTATGACCCTGAATGAGATTGGATTCTATTTGTGAGATTTTTTGTGTTAGCTTTTATATCATGTCATATTGATTTTCCAAGGTGCAAACTTTGCAAATAATAGTTGTATGTGACATGAAGGTAGACGACACATTGGCACAAATTAAATTTCAAGAGATTATGAATGAGTAGATGAGAAAAGATGCAATTGGCAATGTTGATTTCCATGGATGAAGCTACTGTAAATTGGAGAGATGTGAGATATCTATATAACAGGATCAACATGGACTCCTCCTTGGAAGGTAGAGAGAGGTCATGTTATTGCCATTTCAAAGATGGCCTTTGAAAACTGGTGACAAACTATCAAGGAGCAAAGACAAACACATTTAGTTGTGTGAGAATAGAAGAAAAGTTACAAATCTTGTACATGTATATTCGACACTCTTATTGGGTTTCCTACATGCATTTGGTGAGCTTGGCTTCTTCTCAAGATTGTTATGCACCACATATGAAAATATTTGAGCTCACCATACTCCCATGCAAGCATAGTGTCCACTATGCTTGCTCTAAAGGGATGTAGATCTATTCAAAGCAAATAATGCATGGAAATAGTTTTGCTTTGACCAAAATTGAATCATTTACAAAGCTAATAAGAAGCATGTCAAAAGATTATTTCATTAAGATACTAAAACAAGGTTTTCCTCAAAGAAAATTTAGTGCTTCCTACATTAAAAGACATTCCTATTTATGCCCTCAAGTGAGATGAATGTAGCAAGGTTAATAATATGGTTCTTCATTGAGTGAAAAAATGCAATTGAGAACTCTTTGCAATTGTTATTTAAGAATCCTATATTGGAATAGTTTCTAAAATAGTTTTTACAAATCATTTGACTTAGATGTACCTTATAAACATTAGCCCAAAGTGTAAATAGCTTAACCATAGCTCATCATGATGTCTCAATTAATCCATATAACAAGACCATTTAGGCTAGAATTGCAACACTTGTAGACAATTTTTTCTTGTTCCTCCAACATGACCATCACTCTCTCATTAAGCCTTGTGTATTCCATGCCAAGCCTGTATTTAATGATGGCTAGGAGATATTATGGCCATCATATCTCCTAGCCGACACCATCACAATTGTATTTAATGATGGCCATAATATCTCCTAGCCGACACCATCATTAAATACAATTGTGTCGGCTAGGAGATATTATGGCCATCATTGCTTAATACATTTGGAAATCTAAATATCAAATGCTATATCACCAAGGTTCACTTAGCTCGTACAATTGCTACACATCCAAACAAACATTATGCATACCTTTAGGCATAAGGATGATTACTTTCAAAGAGTGGGGAGGCGACCTTTGAGGACATATTGGCATGATGTAAGATTTTCAACTAGTTCTAAAGTCTCAAGATTTGCATATGCTCAAATATTTTAAGTGATAGTTCATCGCTTGTATCTCATGCTCTACGTGATGTATTCCTACATTGAGTTCTTAAGTCTTGATTATTTCTCATATTTAATAGAAGTTCTAGTTACATTATGCATTCACAAGCATTTTAAGTCATCACTCTTCATGTTAATTAAAAAGTAATAAAAGCTTTAAACTCCAGTGCCATCAATTGTCAAAAGTTAGTACTTTGGTAGTTGGCATGTAGAACCTTGATATAGATGTCCTCAATTGTGGGATGAGCATCAATAAACCGCGATCTTAATTTTACAAACAAAGACAACACGTTGAGGAAGTAAGCAACACAAGGCAAGCATAAGACTCATAGGTCCACCAATCCTTCAAAAAAAAGAGCCACCAATTTCCTTGAAGGACAATGGGTAAGTTTAACAAACACACCAAGCTCCTCTATTATAAACCCATTCATGACCTTTTCTCAAAGTCAATTGAAATCCCTAATTTCGTCCACAATTTCAAACAAGCAAGCACACTTCAAAAGCTCACCGAATCCATACAGTCAAAAAAGGGCACAACATGTAAGCATGCATGTAGCAAATAGAAAGCAAGTGCAACCTGAGTGGGAAGCTTCTTATGTTTGTTGCCAACATTGCCATCACATACCAATTTTTCAAATGCAAGGAGAGCCCTACATAAACAACTTGTCTCTTTGCAAGATCATGTTGGCCAACAATATGAATGAAATCCATGAGCTTGACCTCAACAAGGCCCTGTCAAACATAAGAGTTAGCAATTAACTCATCTTGACTTAGTGGATACCTTCGTATTTGATAGTCCAATTGTCAATTTTCTGGTCACATAGACTACACCATTTTTATTTAAGCAAAGCACATGGGACTACATCACCCCTCTTGTGTGTTACTACATGCATGTTACTTTCAAACACTGATTCAGATAGCTGTTGTACCATACAAAGGGGTACCTTCACCATGTCTTATCACTTACAAGACTACTGACTCCACCCTTTGCTCGGTGGGTCTCTCATAAATTAGTACTGTACATAGATAAACATGATTCAGAACTACTTCTGCAGTATTGTTCTGAATCGTCTATTGTGCTCATGTGCAATGGTCCAAAGTCCATCTCCATCTCAGATCTCTCCTTTTTTAGCATTGTTCTGAATCGTCTATTGTGCTCATGTGCGATGGTCCAAAGTCCATCTCCATCTCAGATCTCTCCTTTTTGAGCAAAATTTGATGTGACTTGAATTTAACCATCTTCAAGCAGCAATTGGTAGACTGCTTACAGCACCAACTGCACTCAGCCAAAAGCAGTCGTAGCATCTACTTAGCACTATGACATCTTCCCTCCAGAATCAAAGTCATCTGTTTGAACCTCCTGTGCTACACTGTCTTAGGCCACTGAACAAAAGCCCTGCTTCTTGCGGAATGCGAACTAATCCTCCACCTTGCTCCACCTGTAATTAATTCTCATTTAGTTCTGTGTGGAGTTTGATAAAGGTTTAAATAGATCTCATGGCATAATTATAGCTCATGGTATCAATCATACATCATAGAATTTCCAATAAGAAGCATCTGCAAATGTTCCACGCGAACACTCTTCACCTGCTTAATTAGAAGGTTTAGCACTGGTGTCGTGGATAGTGTTTTCTGCGAACCAATGAGAATCAACTTTTTCTGCATGACATTCAGAATATTATAATATGCATATCTATATATGACTTCAGACATACCCACAATCAAGTATCTAGTTACCCTTGCACGAGTGATAGCGACATTGATACGGTGCCAGTCTGCAAGTAGTGTGGCAGAGCTCCTGCCTTGATTAGTTGACTTTACAAACGAAACAAGCACACAGTCCTTATCTCGGCCCTGCAGAGAAGTCTCTGGTCAACTTTTAAAGCAACCTGTGCAAGCAGATGCAACTCCCTCTCTCTCTCTCTCTATATATATATGTGTGTGTGTGTGTGTGTGTGTGGCCCTGCAAAGAAGTCTCTGGTCAACTTTTAAAGCAACCTGTGCAAGCAGATGCAACTCTCTCTCTCTCTCTCTCTCTCTCTCTTCTAGCTTCTTTCTGATGATCAAGTTGTTTGCCCACTTAGGGCATTTTGTTTCTCATGCTATGCATGATGTATTTCTGCCATGAGCATTGCTCTTGGGGCATTTTTCATGCTCTTGTCTCTCCTCATCTATCCAGTGGTGCTGGTCCCACAGACAGTATACACCAGTCCAGCCACTCTAGGACACGTGACCCATTGATAGACGACCAAGGGATTCTCCTTGATGTTTGCTCCCCCTTTCTTGGTTTCTTTTGTAGCGATAGCGTTTGTACTACTTTTTTTTTCTCTTCAGAGGCATCAACCTTGGGTAGGGGTACCCATTTGAGTGGGCACCACCCTTAGGTTTCAATGGATCTAGTTTTTCCCCAATCTCATAGACACTTTGTTCTTTGGTAAACGTTAATAAAATTTCTTTCTTTCTCTCCGCCCCTCCCCCTGCCACAACCCAATACCTATGAAATCATGCACTACTTCACACCATCAAGACAATACCCTTGTATGTGCACGCACTCACATCAACTTAGGTGGTAGGCAAAGGGATACATACGTGGATCGATTGTGCAACATATGCACCCAGCAGGTGTCAGAGACAAGAACAAACTTGAGTGCTCTCCTATATATTGCACCAAGACCGCTTTAGGACAAAGTTGGATGGATAAACCAAGGATAAACCAAAGTTACCTCACTCTTATCGCAGACTAAATAGATCTTGTGTTTTCTATAGCTTCAACCCTTTAATATATTTAGTAGGGTATTTAAGAACGCTTTCTCTCTTGCATTTGTCCCAATGTACTCAACCCCTTGAGTGTATGATATACAACTTCTACCTCCTAGACCCTAGGCCATACGTTTCCTTAGTTCCATAGTTAGGTATAGATTAACATAGCTAGCTTGCGACGACACACCTAGGTAAAATTACCCACCATGCTTAGATACCATTGGATGCTTGGTGTGCCTCCCTCAAAATCTCATCTATATAACCTACTTCTTAATTTAGCTATATCCAACCATGACTCTAATCATGCCCTTGCTATCTTGCTTCTCCAAATCGCACAAACAAATCTCCTGCATGCAAGAGACACAGCACCTCAAATATTCCCCTATGTTCTTGTGACAGTTATTTATGAAAGATGCACCAGGATGACGAAAAGAAGAAGGCAGTCATCGATGAATTGAAAAGACAATACCCTAACCCCCCAAATTGGGAGTTCAATGACAATTACATGCGAGAGCGCATGTGTCCTGTCTTGAAGCATTGTAGGTCAACCTTGTGAACTTCCATCACAAAGGGAATGGCTAAAAGCAACTCGGCAGACAAAGCTGATTGGAAGTTTTTGAAGGAGGAGTACAAGGACCATCCCGAAAAGTTTGAGAGTTAGAGGAGGGCTGCGAGGAGACGGTTGGACTCCATAGGTACTTCACACTTTAGTGCAGGCAGACGGTTGGCATTCGAGGCATGGGTGGTAAATCTACTTCTTACCTTTAAGACTTTTACAGTTTTGTTATTGGAAAGACTCCCCATGTGGAAATTTGAATATACAATGTAATATCTCCTCTAAAAATGCAATAATATTTTCTTCTTGCCCCCCCCTTAAAAAAAAACTTGTAGACGAAGGAACATTTGCATTAGTACTACCTTATCTTCTCCCAATGTACTCAACTTGATCAGCTCCATGTTAGTCCCTAAAAAGAATCATCAGTCCCATCCTCTTCCTTGGAACCCATTAAGGAAAAATTTGAAATATGCACATTACCTGAAACCTGTCAATTGTGTGCACTTCTAATGTTGTTAAGCCATCTGCTGCAATTAGTTTTCGAATATGCTGCACTTGATAGTTGTACGGACTAATGACCCCAATCTCCTTTGCGTCCAAACCCACATCCAAAAAAGTTTTTATCACCTACATTATCAACAACTGTGGAGTGTTACACAAAATTACAACTAAGGGCAAAACATGGCTCGCCATCCAACAGCTAGTGATCCAAAAGAGGCGGGGAGGAGGTCATGCACATGTAAATATCCTCCTAGTGCTGAGGGCAATCATTATTGTGATTTATAGTGGTATTGAAAAAAGTTAATTAAATCTTTTACGTTACAATAGCATATGTGAAATTAATGGAGATTAATTTTTCTGGTTATACTAGATATCACATTACGATAACAGCAAGAAAAGATTGGCATAGATGGCTATGATTTTACTCATTGTAATCATTTAGTTTTCTTTAGAATTATTGTGTGCACATGCATGCATGTGTGTGCAAAATTTCTTTAAAAAAAGTGTATATGGATGTATGTATGCATGTGTACATACACATATTTATTTATTTATTTACACACATGCACGAAATTTCTTTACCAAAAAAAAAAGTGTGTATGCATGTACATACATACATACATACATACATATTTATTTATACACGTACCCACGCACATGCACATGCACACATGCATACATACATACATATGTATGTATGTATGTGTGTATGTATGTATGTATGTATGTGTGTGTACGCATACATACATAAATATACGTATGCATGTAAAAACAAAAGTGAAGGCTCAGCCTATGTGAAGAGAAGTTGAATGCTAACCTTGAGAACAATGGAAGCCTCAGCTGTGTTGTGTACTGCACTGCGAATGCGTGTTTCATGAGCAGGTAACAAATCTGCCAAGCAATGTGCCACGCGTGGTTTCAGTTCACAAACCCTGTTTAACAGAGCATTCTGCGTGCTAGACTACTGAATATCAGCATGCTAGACTACTCGTAAATTAGTAAATCCAACAGCTTGTACCTGTGTCCAAAAACAGGACAGACTGGGCTGTATCCATGGTCTGCAAAGATACCACATGCGAGTTAGCAGCTGCCCATATGAAGAAAAGACTGATGTTTGAAGTACCAAACATGAGAAATTCTGATCCCTTCATTCATTAAGTCAAAAAATAAAACAGAGCAGACCTTTCGTAGCCAAAGGGGAAGGCAATTCAGATCGTGCGTAACTTTGATTTGACCATTTGCAACTTCAGGTGAGCCACAACGTAATCGATTGCCATAAATTAAAGTATTGCAAAGATTCATTATGCCGGCACACATTCGGTACTGCTTAGACAAATCATTACAACAGTAACTGTTAAGGGTCAGTAATCCACAGCGTCAAGATCCTTCAAAACTTACCCATATGAAACTATTCCACATAACTCACTCGACACTGGAGCAAGAATGAGCAGAAAATCATAATTTGAAGGTGATATGTTTTCAAAAGATTCCAATTAATCTGCATGGATAAAACCTGGCATTGAAGAGCAGAAATGGCCTGAGGGTGTGCTTCCGATAATCTTCGAAACAGGCTAATAGCCAATCCCTTTTCCCGTGCCTCTGCATTCTATTTGGATAAAATTAAAAAAAACTATGATCAACAGAGAGAAAACTAACAAGGTCCTACTTAATCTAAAAATGAGCTGGATCCAGTCTTTACTGATACTACAACAAAAAATAATTTCGATCTTTTACCCGAACCAAGGGAGGAAGTTGGTAATGGTCGCCAACAAGAACAAATGTATCTGCAAAGCGCAATGGACCAAGAGACACCTGTTGAAATTTCATCACAAAACTAAGTGTTGGCTTTGAGACTGGAGTAATCCAAACAATGCAGAGACCCTCACAAATTATAAAAACAATCTCTACATATTGTTACGACATTAGAGATGATAGTTGAAGTCTGCATACTAATGCTAGCAAAGGTTTACGTGGCAGCTGGCTCATAGACAAAGAATCCAACAAAGCATTCACCGAAAATGCATGTATGTTAGCCATAACCTCCTAACATGTGTCGGAGGAAAATATAATTTGGCAAAGTGTGAGAAAACTCAAGTTTCCAAGAACGTAAACAAACCTAGAAGGAAAGAAGTGTTACATTACCAATAATGTGATGAATGTATCGAGGGTTTTACATCTAGAAATGGACCTGCAATGCACAATAAGCAAGTCCTACAGCCAAGTCTTGGCATAGGTCTTCAGTCGGCCTTCAAGGGGTACCTTGGAGGACATACCCATCATGCTCATACCCCAAGTTGGTGCGGAGTGCGTGCTGATAGGGCTTTGGGGAGCTAGGTGACAATCCACTTGGAAGTCCTGGCCCTAGGGCCTTTCATGAAGGCCAACGAAAGAACTCAGGGGTAGTTGGTTGAGAGCATACCCACTAATTTTGGCATACCAACTCTTGCAAATCTATAAGCGATCTGAACTCAGGGGTAGTTGGTTGAGAGCATGCCCACTTGTTTTGGCATACCTACTCTTGCAAATCTATAACCGATCTTTTACCAAACATGCACTACATTTCAAAAGGAATTACATTCAACTTCTTATCCACTCAAGAAAACAAACATTTCCACAGCTTCTTTTCACCCTGACCCTGAAAAATATTGGAAACATGTTTTATAGAGAAACGCAAGCTCCTAAAAGATATCCAACAGAGAGGAGCAGACCCTCACCAAAAATTCATTTGAAATGTTTGTCTTAGAACAAAAAAAAATTGTTTAAAATGTACAAGGGAAATTACATACAGGCAACGTGATCTGCCCAGCCTCATCAACAATGCAAACATTGAACTTCTTATTTGTAAGCAAAGGATGTGTCACTCCTAGACAAGTGGCTGCCACAACATGAACTTCCATCATCCGGAGCTCCAACTCCTTAACCGTAGTGAGGCCAAGGCCTGCAAGTACATATGCAAGTATTCAGGGATGCATCAAACCACACGTCCCGGGTATGTTTTCAAATTCAGCCACAATACTCGACCTTCAATCACATGCTCTTTCAATTCAGGGTGTATGGCACTCTCTCTCCCAAGACGCACAAAGTCCACCCCCTGTCCATCACTTTAAAAAATGTGACCTCATGCCTTTTTTTAGAAAAGATAGACATAAAAATAATTATCATAACATAATATTTTTGAAACCCTTTTCAACTTGTCAGAACTTACACAGCATCACCCTAGCACAGCAGCAAACAATAAAAAAAACTCGCAATCTTCATGCCTGTGATTTCAACTTGAGAAGAATATTGTCAACAGCAGAGTTTGTATAGGAAGTGAGCAGAATGGATGCCCCGCGAGTAAGCAATGCTCTGACTGCATGCACTATAGTGGAAGTCTTGCCTGTTCCTGGCATTCCAAGTACAAGCGCATAGTCTCGAGCAGCAAGTATCTGCAAACAAACAAAAACTTATGCCCCTACCCTCCTGAGCATATACTGGACTCCAACAATTATATGAGAGACCTCACCTTACAGAGAACAAGAAAGCGTACCACAGTTGCAGCCTTAAGCGAAAGTGCCATGAAACCCAATGCTGTATGGAAGCTAAGCTCTAGTATTTGAGAATTCAAATGACTGTACAACTAAAAGGTGATTACCTTAAAAATAGCTCGGCGCTGATCATCATTCAAATCTAATGCTGATCGCACATACAAGGCAGCTGGATCTTGGCTAAAAAGCCCTCCACTGTCAAATCTGGGTGGCTGTGAACCAGGGACAAAAGAGACTGAGACCTCACCAGCCCTTCTATGCACATCCCTCCAATTACTACAGTGCAATTAAAAAAGTTAATGTTTATGTAATATTCCAAAAATCCAATAATAGGGTTACCTTGAGATCAACTATGAGCTGACGACCATGTTCATGACCGTCATTTTTCATGAAAAGTTGTAAGACATTAAACCTACCATGTAGAAACAGTTGGTCAGGAAGACAAGTGAATTAATCGCCCGCCATCACATCTAGGCCAATTTGATGATCACATATTGATGGACAAGTACCTCATTGTGGCCAAAAAGGAAGCTGTCTCATCTTTATCAATGCGCCAGACCTGCTTGAGAAGCTGTTCCTTGTCTGAAATTCCATCTTGTCCAGGCAGTCGCAGCTGATGTGAAAACTTTATCTAGCACATCTCAGAAAAGGAGGTACTAAGCAAGCATTTACATGATCAGCTTCTTGAAAGGGAAAGAGGCCATCCACAGTTTGAAATCTACAACAGACATTCTTACTGAAATGCCACAATCAGATGATACTTGAAAGCTACAGGCATCTTGAGTAAGTCCCCTATCTACCATGTCTACCATCCTATAGGCAAGCAACCAAAAAGAAATAATAGGATCTGTATTAAATTTACCAAAACAAAACCTTCTGTGATCTCACATATTACACCAGCTGCAACTGCTACATGCCCAGCTTCTGTGCTAAGCAACTACAAAGAATCACAACAAAAGAACACAGAACATCAAGTCTGAAAAACTTAACCATTTACTTCCAACATTTTTTTAAATAATAAAGGGCAACAGCAACAATGATATGGATGGCGCACATACTGTGCAACGTTAAGTCTCAGAAGCAACCACTTCTACAATGCAATTAGTTGTGATAAAGATTTATTCCATAACCATGCTGCAGCTACTGAGTTAGACCAGAGAAGGTGTGATTTCAACGTTGATAAGGTTTAAAACTGATGTCAAGCCTTCTGAATGAGGGCTAAGTACATAAAATCACATCTAATAATGAGCAGCTGTGCCTGGAAAGAGTGTACACTTTGCACCACTTGAAAACCAGTGGTCACCACGCACAATCTTAAACTTGAAACTTTCGCTGTCCAGAACCTTATATATATACCTTCATAAGACTACAATGTATATGGCCTTTCTCAGCAACACTGTAGCCCAATTATCTTCTCTGTATGGTTCTTTATAAGCAACCATTTAGGACGTGCTTTACCTATTAGGCAGGCCGCTCATTATTGGCCCTAGACTAAACAATGAGACACACATTACTGGCATAAGGTTTCCTTTGAGGGCTCCCATCTAGATCCTCACTGCGCTACGACAGCTCGAGATGAAGTGAGGAATGGTCTCCAAAAATCCAGCAGAACAGAAGTGACATTGCCGCTCAACCCACCTCTGCTCCAACCACAGGCCTATGGGCAAGCCTTTGTGGGCGGCTAGCCAAAAGAAGTAGGAGATCCTCCTCGGCCACAAGCTAGACCAAAGGCATGTCCAAAACCTGGAACGGACCTCTTGGGGTACCCCCTGGGCAACCCAATGCCTCTCCCTCGAAGGGGTCCAAGTCAAAAAGTCCATCTGCAGCCTCCTGCCAATCCGAGTGGTATAGAAAAGAAAAGGCACCTCGTCCACATGCTCGGCGAGGCCAATCTTGGAAAAGCAAAACCACTCTCCCGGATCCCATTGGACCTCCCTCAGGGGCCAAAGCCAAAGGCGCCATATGGGGGCATCCTGCTCTGGGATGATGGGAGGATCGATGTGCCACTCCTTCCACAATCGGCCCACAACTTTGATCATCTGCCAATGAATCCCATCCAAACTCCCGTACATCTCTAGGTCTCTCTCAGTGAGTACCTGAAGTTGGCCTCCAGGGCCTACACAAAAGAAACTAGATTGCGTGCTGCCTCACTGAATCATCATCCTAAAGGGAACCCCTGTCCGAGAAAACTAACCCAATCATCTGTTGTCCATCCACATGCAGAGTCCCTTCCACCAAGACTCAGGGATGGCTAGGTCAATCGCCCTCATCCATTGCCATGCCTCTCGAATATGTGCTATCCTTTGCCTCCATGGGTAATCTGTTCCATCAGACAAAGGCGCAAGCCGGGCCACTGTCCCACTATGCCCAACCAATGTGAGTCTGTTGCCCAAGCATACATCCATCATGATCCTTAATCTCCGCGTGCCAAATGAGGGGCTGGTGCTAGAACTGTTAGAAATGACCCGACAGAGGGTACGCACAGCGGAAGACTGATAGTAATGCCCAGGAGCTCACACAGTGTGATGTGGGGTGTGGAATCACAAACTTCTTCAACTTATGTGCATAGAATAGATGTGTAGACTCATCAATAGACAATGAACCAACCGGATAGAGAAACCACCAAAATAATCTATTTCCGTCCAAAGCTATGGACACAATACAAAAGAGAGATCCAGAGTCCCACCAATGGTGTGGTCCTTTGATCTTACCAAAAGGTACTTTTCCTATTTGCTGGCTATCTCTAGACTCGAGCCCGCATGCTCCTTGTCGAGCTTCTGTAGACTTGATCACCGTGCCTTGATCTCTACACCTTGCTGCCCTGGATGTCAGCCTAGGTGTGCAGCCCTAACTCAGCTTGTCTGCAGCTCTTCAGCCTACTATACACCACCTAGATGTAGGCCCCATAGGTGCTGATCTGCTGCTCCAGTCTGCTGAGGCTCTGCTGCTCCAAATGATGTAGAATGAGGCCAAGAGCCTCTGCTTTTATAGGCCCCAAGGGGCTGGGAAAACCTACCGATCTAGGCCCCTAGATCTGGCCGACCTGGTTGGTACTTCCTGCCCCCGTGGCCGACTTTACTGCCCTATATAAGGGCTATTGCTGGGCTCTTTTGGGCTGCTGCCTGGCCCCAAGGGCAGCCCCCATTTGGCCCTACTCTTGGGCATATCTATGACCAGGTGCACCATAGCCTCCACCTTTGCCCCTTCTGTCGTGCTGGTTCTGCCCTCTGCCAGGCTATCTCCAGCCACGTGTGCAGCGCCGTACTCATCCATCCTGCTGCTGAGGTCAGCCGCCATGTGTCGCCATCATGCAGCCACTCCTCACCTTCTCTAGATGTGCTGCCCACATGACAGCCATGATGCTGTCCATGTGGCAGCCCCTTTCTCTCTTTTTCTGTGGGGTACTGCCCTAGGTCTCCCTCCCCCATGCTCTCCTCATATGGGGGCTTACAGATGGGGAGGTGACCATTCCAACAAGAACTCCTCTCCATGATGAGGCTGAGCACGGATGAGGCTCCTGCTAATCTCTGCCAAGCCCTACGGAGGCTCCTCATCATAGGGAAACCCTTCCCCGTAAAGGGGCCTCTGAAAAGATCCATTTGTGTGAATGTTGCCACTACCCCAAAGTGCGTGGGGCGTGTTTCTCTGCACCAAGGGTGAGGCCGCGCACAAACAACTTGCTAAAGACGGCTCTGCTCTACATCTCTGGACCAATGATACGCAAGCCTCCCAATGCCTACGGCATGATCACCATCTACCAAGCGACCGAGCTCTAGTATGGCTCGTGCTGTCCAATCCTACCCAAAAAAAATTCCGAACCAAACGTCGGAGCTATCCAATGCACCCTCTATGAAAACACCAGCAGGAGGCAATGTACTAGACCGTGGCAAGAAGGACCTGACTTGCCACTAAGGCACAGCCCATTAGGGAGAGTTAGTAGAGAAGCTTGAGTCGAATGCTTTCGAGGACCAGAGCGATTTGCTGCTATGCTGTAATATCAATACCCATCTGGCATCCAAGGTATCTCGATGTCTGGCCCCATGATATCCAACGGAAGCCAAAGGCACTTCCCCACTCTCGAATTTCCTGTGTCTCCTCAGAGCCTGTGAAGAAACCGATGGATTTTTTTCACTTAATCCGTGCATCCGAGGCCTCACTGTAGATAGCCAGGGCTCCCCTAACTCTCTCCAAGCTTAGTGTGGTGCCTCTACGTACAAGGCTGTGTCATTTGCAAACTTTCTAGCAACTCCTGTCTAATTGGGAGCCTCAACCTTGTGAGGCCGGCCACTTGTGATCTCAAGTAGTAGCCCAATACCTCTCACAAAAATGAAAAGCAAGGGAGCTAGGGGACAGCCCTGACGGACCGAGCGAGAGAGAGGAAAGGCTTCCCTCGTGTGTCCACCGACAAGCATCTGACTAGAGCTCCCCGCATAAAGTGCAGAGACATCTCTAATCCATACGTCTAAGAAACCCAACCTCTGCATAGTGCCTTGCAGGTAAGGCCACTCCACCCTGTCATAAGTCTTTTCAAAATCCAAGAGAAGGATGGCCAAAGGCTGTGACTTCTCCCTGGCCCAATCCAATGTCTCCTAGAAAGTGAAAATGTTGTCCAAGATGTTGCGCTCCTGAACAAAGCCAATCTGCGTGTCATGGATGATGTCGATAAGATGGGACCCCAACTGCAAACTCAAGACCTTAGCGAGGATCTTGTATGCGGTGTCAAGCAAGCTGATCGGTCTCCATTGCTGAATGTCTGACCTATCTCCCCCTTTCGGGATCAAACAAATCCACCTCCTTGTTCAAGGACTGAGCAAGGGAGCCTATGTCAAAGATCTCTTGGCAAGCTAAGTGGAAAGGGGTGGAAATGATATCCCAGAAGTTCTGGAAAAAGGCCGGAGTTAGGCTATCTTCGCCAAGACACTTCTGGGTCATAGGGCCTTGAGGGCTTCCCGGAGCTCCTAAAAGACTCCTCCAGACTCCTACACAACTCCCACAAGACTACCATCAGAACGTGGTCCCAAACTAGCTCACGGGCCACAATGCAAGCTGGAGTCACCCTCTCCACCTAAAAGAGTTGGTTGTAGAAAACCGTGGTTAGCTCTAGAATCTCACGTGGATGAGTGTGCATAATGCCCTACGGATCCCGTAAACGTTGTAACTGTGTTCCTGTCGATCAAGGCCTAGTTGTCTGAAAGAACTGCTTCGTCATCTTGCCCCCCTGCTATACCCAACAGGCCCAAGTTAAGTGGTAGAACTCAGCCTGTTGAACCTCCATGTCCTGGAGCTCTAGGCGCACTCTCATATCTGTCTCTAAGCCCCACTAAGATCTTGGATCCTGCTCCTTGAGTCTCTTTATGGAGGCGACGTCTTGTCATAGTGCACGCTCGCGCTCCTGAAGAGCACTCCTCCGTCTAAGGACGTGAGACTACAACTCCTCCCTGCTCCTCCGAATTGCATCTACCCCCCCACAAAGCCCAGCCCTCGCAGGGTGCTGACTCTGCCATAACCTGCTGAAACTCCTCTTCCTGAAAGAGATCCTCTAAAATGCATACCCCCTTTTGGGAAGACCCCGACAGGGCTGCTGTAGGTAGAGTATTGCTCTGCAGAGTGGTCTAACATCGTAGTGCTTACTAGAATCGCTGTAGAGCTACCACTATGGAGTGCTCAATCCCCAACGCAGAAGCGATCTTGTCTCTCAAGCAGTCCATCATGTCTCCTCTGATCGAATGAGAAGAGGAGGCTGCCAGGTATCCCACTGCCGTGCACATAGTCAGCCACAATACTTGATCCTTGGGCAAGAGTTGCAGAGGGTAGTGGTAGGGCGAGCAGTGGACTTATTTTTTGATACAGGAGCACATGCTGTCAGCATCAGACATCAAACGACGACACCACCTTCTTCTTGGGAGAGGCCCGGAGGTGTGGTTTCCCGTAGTAGGACGGAGCAAAGGGATTCGCATCTTGGTCTCCCAGGGGGGTTGCCCAGAGGTCTATGATCAAGGTGAGCTTATCCCAAGGAGGGCAGTTTGGATTGGAGTCAAGATGGGAGAGTCCAGGATTGGGATCCTGAATGTGTATGCTTTAGCATGCAGACAGCACGGTCAAGCCTTTTGGAGGAGGTTGATAGAGTGTCTGCTAGATGTTGACTCTTGGATCGTTGGAGGAGATTTTCAACAACCTGGAATTTGGGGAAGACAAATAGGGTAGTGTCTCGTTTTTCAAGATGCTAGTAGCAGAGCAGAGCACGTGGGAGCAATTCATCTTCACGATCAATGGTGGCAGAGACCCGTGACAAGAGCTAGAGTTCAGCAACCATGCACGTTCCAACTCACTATGGTCCAACTCATGAGGACAAGAAAGAAAGAAACAAGGCTCGCTTGTGGATGGATGCATGTTTCATAAAAATTGGCTTTTGTGAGGGTTTGGAGGACAAGTAGTTGTGTCCGTGTGACGGCATACCAAAGTGGACACTAGCTATATGCCAATCTTCCATGCCCATTGCAACATCAAGGAAACGTCTACTCTTAACATCTCAGCACACTTCTGGAGTGGCCAATAGTGTGCCGGATCAATCCTTGCCTCAAGCGACAATCTGATAACCCCTACTGTCAAGCCATAAACTGGCTTCTCCCACGTGAAGCTCAACTGGAAGTTAACTTCAACACCATGGGCGTGCCAAAGATCTAGACCCAGTGGACCCATCCAATCTTCCCATCATACGTGAGATATGGTCCCCAATCACAGCATCAAATACCCCTTGGGTCCACTCATCCAACCTTGTGAAGGCGAACTGGAATCTCCAAACTAGATGTGTCTAGGATGCCACTACACTGATCGAACCTCCTTTCCAAGGCTGCAAGATCATGAGCTCCACCTCCAATGGTAGAGGGTGAGAGTTCGGGATCTCCAAGTACTTCCAAGGCCCCAATCTCCAAATATCTCTCAAGAGAGGGCGCCCAGGTTGAAGAATGGGAGCTGCTAATCGAGAGGACGATCCCCTTCCCTCTGAATCTCCCCCGAAATGGGAGGGGAGGGGGATAGGCCGTTGAGACGAGAAAGCGAAGGGAGATGCAGGCGTGCCCTTGCCAACTAGCAAGGGAGCCGAGGCTAAAAGGGAGGTGGGAGGGGAGGGAAACTGAAGAAGCTGCTATGGAGGGGGAGGCCGGGGCTGAGGGAGGGGGAGGAGGAGTAGGGAGGGGGCAGGTAGTGAGGATAGCTATAGCAAGAGTAGTGAGGGGGGAGGGGGAAGGGGAAGCTTGGAATGAGGGGGAGAGCGTGGAGAGGGAAAGGAGTCTAGAGGGGGAGGGGGAGAGGAGGGAATAGGGACAATCATAGGCCCGCCCTACTGATCAAGCACACTTGGGCTCTAAATCCCCTTCTCCTCAACCGCTGCCGAGCTACCCTCCGTAGCTTCTGCCATTGCAACATCAAGAGCTCCTAAGGTTGACTGTGGTCGCTGTACCTCCATTGATGGAGGATCAACTGGTTGAGATGTGTGTGTCTCCTGCTGCTAGGGGTGAAGGGTCTCCAACCAAGGGCTCCTACAACTGCTCCTCCGCGGGTGCCTCTCGACGTGCTCTCTCTCTCTCTCTCTCTCTCTCTCTCTCTCTCTCTCTACACAGGAAATGGCAAACAGCAGAAAACAAAGATAAATTTGAGTACTATCGCACATATATCAACCCTGAATATTGGTCAATTTATACAGGAGGGGAGACAACAACGCAGAAGTACATATGTACACCTATAGCAGTGCATAAACGGAGGGCTTTAGCCTCACTTCGCACCCGATCACACCAACTGCAAATAGAAACAGGGGGATGGAAAAAGATGCCAAGGGAGAGTAGAATATGCCAACTATGTGATCAAGGTATGGTTGAAACAGAAGAACACATGGTAATGATATGCCCTCACTATGCACACATTAGGGAAGAGTTCAATCACCTCCTTGAGGGACATAACAAACTGGCTGATTTGCTGCATAAAGGGTCACCTTAAGCTTTAGGAACATTTGTGTATAAGCTCTTCAAGCATAGGAATCCACCTGAATCCTAGAAGGTGGTTTCTCTTTCCACCCTCCCATCTTCGGGAGGAGCTTTCATGTACTTGTGATATTGTATTGCCCAGGTCCCATAGGCCGGTTTTGGTCTTCAGAGGACGATAATATATTCTTCTTCTTCTTCTTCTCTCTCTCTCTCTCTCTCTCTCTCTCTCTTGCATCTAGCCCATTTCTTGCGGCGCTTTCGAGCCAATTTACTTTGTTTCTTTTTCTTTTTTCCCACCTAAGTCCACTCTCTCTCTAAAGGTGTCACCCAGGGGGTCTAGGACTCCTGCTGCTCTTGTCTGAGGGGGTGTTGGGGCTTTGGCCTACTGACTGTGTCTACCCTGTGGGGATGGGGAAAGGGAGTCCGTCCGTGACCACGAGGGCAGCGGGCTAGATGGCCCATCTGCTTGCAACGAAGACACTGGCCCGAAAAACCGAAGATCTCCACTCTCTAGCGGAGTGTACCCAGATCAACTTTGGGAGGGACTCTCGGCTCTCAACCACCAATCTAATCCTGGCACCTCGTCGTCTACTACCATTGAAGCTACTGAATCTGGCGGGGACTCTAGCACCGTGCGAAATGCTCTGCCAATGAAGGGAAGGATGGCTCTCTACTCCTTTGGAAGCCCCACGCAGCGGAGTGTCATCGGGAATCAAGGAACGTGGTGTGTCATGTCCATGTCCTCCACTGTGAAGCCATGGTACCAAGGGAAGAGGTACACCACATGCGGGCCAAGGAGGATGGGGCTCTGCTCACAAGTGTCAAGGCCGTAGCAAGAGAGCTCAACTGGATGAGAAAAACGCCTCTTCGGTAGATGGTGACCACCTAGACGTGGTCCCCTTCTAGTACTAGACTCGCTTGAATCCAATCTCTCACCTGTCTCCTCATGGGTGTGAGACCAACTATTTTTGTTATGCTCTAGCCGAGATAGCATGACCTCGGATAGATCGGTGGGCATTTTCTCTAAGGACCAACTTTTGTAATAATTAACGTGCGTAATTAAATGGTCAAGAGAAGTAACTGCCAAGGTCCTAGGTGAGGGCGTAATGGCATTGACTAGATAGTTCTAATAGGGCTAGGGCCTAGGTGCATCAAAATGTGCAAATTGCCAAGGGGCAATTGTTTTAAAAGGAACTCCAAGAGAGGGGTGAAAAAGGATGCATCTAAGTAAGGGCCTAAAATGTGACATGTGGCCAGGAACTATCCAGGGAGATGTGGGTCTCAAGGATAAGGATGAGGAAAAATCATGATGAAATGTACGTATTGAGACGAATCCTAGACTAGAGAGTTTGGCTGGGTGGATAAACGAGTTGCCAACGCCCGTGACTACATGAGTCTAGGAATTAACTTGGGAAGGGTATAACACTTGGTATCAGAGCGCAGTAAGGGAGAGATCGACGTGAAGGAGCTGTTAGGAAAAAAATTGCGTAATCCTGCTCGTCGTCATCTCCACGTAAGTGACGAAAGCTACGAACGGGGAGAGATGATGCATCGAAATACCTTCGGTTCGCCGTGATGAAAATCTAATCTCAGCAATTTCAAACCTGCGAGGAACGAGATTGGAACGGACGTGGCACGATCTCTGGCGGAGAAACAACGGGCCTGTGTGGCGAAAGGGAAGTAGCGCAGTATATTTGGCTATACTTCGCTGTTATGCTTCGCTGCTGACATTCGACGGCTACGAACGGCCCCAGTTTTTTCCCCACGTCGTTTGGATTCGTTGATCAGCGCTCACGTGGTGACGGCAGGCTGTTTATCATTTTAGATTGACAGATCGAGAATAAAACAGGGCGGAGTTTTCTTTTTCGAGTTCAAGGATAACCAAGGGGCATCTCTTTCCCTTTAGGATATATATATTTCAAGTTCTTAGTTTGCGGGACTTTGTTCCTGTACAGGAAGGAATTTTGAAGTGCGGTACTTTTGGAGTTTTCGCATTTATTATTATTTCAAAAAAAAAAAAAAAGGAAGAGAAAAATTTTTATTTCCCTTTTCAACAAAATGGAAGCAGAAGGGCAGAGTTCAAGGGTGAATCCTAGCGAGTCTAGAGCTCAATCTACACAACAGATGTCACATCAGGCAGCACCTACTTTGATTGGTAGGATTTCAATATTAGAGGATGCTTTACAGCAGATTATGAACCAGCAGCTTCAGGTGAATGCTGGTCAAAATGAGATTAGGGAGATGGTGCAAGCCTTGTCGGCTAGACCGTCTAGGATTGATAAGGGCAAAGCTCCAGCAGAGCCAGAGCCCAGTGTACATTCCTTAGAGCGCGCAAGGGTCAAAGTGCCTAATATCGCTAATTATAGACCGGAGAAGTACGCTGGTCGGATGACCGAGCGCAGCTCTGATGTGATCGAGGTTTGGTTGCACAAGTGGGAAGAAGCCTTCGCCATTTGTGAGATTAGATCCGATCTAAAGAAAATCCGCGAGGCCACACACCTGTTTATTGAGGCAGCGGATAGATGGTGGATAAAGCAACAGAAGGATCAAGTTGCTCCAACCACCTGGGAAGGGTTCAAAGCTGAATTCAAGAAACACTTTCTCCCACCTGATGAAGAATCCCGAGCTTGGGATGCTTATAGAAATCTTCGTCAGAGGAGCTTGTCAGTGGCAGAGTACACTGACAAATTTAGGGAATGTGTTATGAAAATAACAGACCCTCTCCCTATGTCGGTTCAGTTAAAAGACTATATCTATGGACTGAACGACAAAATAAAAATGGAAGTTCGGGCTAAATATGTGACTACACTAGATGAATCTATAGCAGTAGCCCTGAACTATGAGGATGCCAGAGGCAGATCTGGTGGATTTGTGCAGGCAGGGACTCAGTATGAGCACCCGAGAAAAGGGGGATTTCAGAGGAAATGGGTTTCAAAGACAAGTGTCTCGCAGCCAAGTGGCCAAACCAAGCAGGTGAAGCCAGTTGAGGGACCAACAAAAACAAGTACCTCCGTTGGGGTGAAAAGGAAAATAACTCCAATGGCAGCCCGGGCTTGGTCAAAGTCCTCATTGACCCCTGAACAAAAAGAGAAAGCTAGGAAAGAAGGATTGTGCTTCGGCTGCCTTCAGCGACATCAGTGGAAGGATTGTCCACTGAATAAAGATCGTCGCACGGCTAATATGATAATATCTGAATGCGACGTAGAAATGCAGGAGAGTCCCAGTGCGGAACATATGCAGATGCAACTGGCGGGACCTTCTCAGAGGTTAGTACCTTGTTTGTTATGTGTATCTGTTGCTAAGTTAGTGACGAGTGCACCTGATAACATCCTATCTAAGCCCGCAGCAACGGGGTATACAGCCTTCAACGATACGGAGTTGATCAAAATGAAAGGGCAAGTGGCCAATCATGATGTCATTGTGTTGTTTAACTCAGCGTCAACTCACAATGTGATTAACTCCAAGCTCGTGAAGAGGCTGAAATTAAAGACAAGTCCATCTGACTATGCGTACACAGTCAGGATGGCAGACGGAAGTTCAACTGAAGTATGGGACCAAAGGGTTACCCAGTTGGAGCTTCGGATTCAGGACTATGCTGAGAAGCTTGATTTTGAAATGACCAAGCTTGCTCATGCAGATATAGCCCTGGGAATGGCGTGGCATTCTAGGATAAATCCAGCCATTGATTGGAAAAAGCACGTATATCAATTCAAGATGAATGATGTGCTTTATGTCTTGCGAGGTGAAAAAGATATACCTCAGGGACCGTTGGTTTCCGTGATGGAAATCAGAAAGGCTCAAGTAGAGTTTTTGTACCTTTGCACCGCATCAGTAGAGTCGGTGAATGATTCTTCGACTAGCACTGATGTTACGCAAAGTAATGAGATGGCCAAGTTGGCTAATCTTATAACAGAGGAGTTCTCTGAATGTTTTAGGGATGAACTACCTTATGGGTTACCTCCAGAGCGGAATGTTCAGCATAAGATTGAACTGATCCCGGGGGCAGAACCTGTAAATAGACCTCCCTATAGAATGAGTTTTGCTGAAGAAGCAAAGGTGCGTAGGCAACTGGAAGAATACCTCAAGTTGGGGCAGATTCAACCAAGTTTCTCACCTTTTGCTTCACCAGTGATATTAAAGAGAAAAAAAGATGATACGTTTCGCCTCTGTATAGATTACAAAGCATTGAATAATATCACTGTTAAGCACAGGTATCCGATGGCTCGGATTGATGATTTGCTAGATGCATTACATGGAGCCGTGATTTTCAGCAAGATAGATCTTAAGTGCGGCTATCATCAGATCCGGATTAGAGCCGAGGATGTGCATAAAACCGCTTTTAGAAGCAGGTTTGGTCATTATGAGTTTTTGGTAATGCCCTTCGGACTTACCAATGCTCCAGCGACCTTCGTCATGCTTATGAACGATTTACTACGTCCGTATATCGGAAAGTTCGTAGTACATTTTATTGACGATATCTTGATATTCAGTAAAAGTATTACTGAGCATCGTGAACACTTAAGGATAGTGTTCAGTACTTTGAGGAAAGCCAGTCTTTACGTGAATAAAAAGAAAACTATACTGTGTATGGTTAGGCTTGAGTACTTAGGGTTCATAATTACTCCACAGGGGGTAGAAATGGATCCGAAGAAAGTGGCTGCGATACTAACTTGGCCAATCCCTCAGAGTCTGACCGCGTTGAGATCATTCTTGGGATTTGTCCAGTTTTATAGAAGGCATATCAAAGGATATTCCGAAATAGTATCGCCATTGACTGATCTGACCTCAAATAAAGTACCTTTTATTTGGGGACAGAATCAACAAGAAAGTTTTAACACCATAAAACAAGCTGTGGTCTCAGGACCGGTGTTAAAAATAGTTGATCCCCAGAAACCGTTGTTCCTAGAAACCGATGCAAGTGGCATTGCGGTAGGAGCAGTCCTCCTTCAAGAGGGAAGGCCAGTAGCCTTTGAAAGCAAGAAGCTTTCTCCCTCTCAAAGGAATTGGCCAACTCATGAATTGGAGTTGTATGCTGTTATCCATGCTTTGAAAACATGGAGGCATTATTTGTATGGTTCAGAGTTTTATGTGGATGTAGATCATGATACTCTGAAACATTTTTGTAAACAACCTGACTTGAGGGGCCGCCAAGCTAGGTGGGCAGAGCTCATGCAGGAGTTTAATCTAACGATTCGGTACCGAAGAGGAAAAGACAATAAGGTAGCTGATGCGTTGTCTCGCATTATGCACAATCTGAGTTTCACGGTATTAGAGAGTGCTCTAATGACCGAGATTAGAGAAACTCAGAAGGTGGACGAGTTTGTCCAGAGCTTATGGCCTAAGGCTCATGTGTTAAAACCCGGGGAAAATGAAAAGGATGACCTGGCATCCAGAAAAGGCCAAACTTATGCAAGATATACCATAAGGGATGGTATGCTAGTTAGAAATGGCAAGGTGGTAGTACCTGGTCAGAATGATCTCAGGCAGAGAGTCATTCGACAATGCCATGATAGCCCGTGTGCGGGACATCCAGGAGTCGAGAAGACATATGATCTCGTGAAGCAAGATTTCTTTTGGCCAAAGATGAAAAAGCATATTCATGAATATGTGACACGGTGTTTCTCGTGTCAGGTAAGTAAGGCCGAGCGGGTGAAGCCACCCGGACTTTTACAGCCCTTGGAAATACCACTAAGTAAGTGGGAGAGCATTTCCATGGATTTTATTGTAGGGTTACCTGCAACACAAGGAGGGTATAATTCTATCCTTGTGGTGGTTGATCGTCTAACCAAGATGGCTCACTTCATTCCGACTAGAGAGTCTATTAGTGCCCCGCAAGTAGCGGATTTGTTTATTAGACATATATTTCGTCTGCATGGATTGCCTAGATCCATAGTGTCAGACAGAGATGTCAGGTTTACCGGTCATTTTTGGACAGCGGTATTTGAGACACTAAGGACTGAGTTGGGAATGAGTAGTGGGGATCATCCTGAGACGGATGGTCAGACGGAGAGAGTCAACCAGACTTTAGAGGACATGCTGAGGGCATATGTGTCATTGAGGCAACATACATGGGACAAGTGGTTGCCATTGTTGGAGTTTGCCTACAATGATCGAAAACATTCATCTACCGGGTTCAGTCCGTTTGAGCTGAACTATGGTTATAGACCAGCCAATCCGACTATAGTTGGAGTACCTCAGAAAGTGCCTAGTGCCGCGAACTTTGTAGTTCAGATGCGGGAGATGCTAGCACTTGCGAGAGCTAATATCCGTCATAGAGCCAAGGTGTATGCGGATGAAAATCGGTCTATAAGAGTATTTGAAGAAGGAGAAAAAGTTTTTCTCAGAATTCCTTCGCACTCGAAGTCGTTGACTTCAGGAGAGTGTACTAAATTATCACCTCGATACTGTGGGCCGTGGTTAATTCTAAAGAGAATAGGCAGTGTAGCCTATAAATTAGAATTGCCACAGGGGTGTAAGGTGCACCCGGTTTTTCATGTTTCGCGCTTAAAGAAATTTTTGCATACAGGTGACTCACTAATCGAAGGTGTGGTTTTGTTTCAGGAGATAGAGGATATTGCAAGGCGCAAACCAACAAAGATCCTGGACCGAGGAACAATGCAAATACGAAATCGGAAGATACCCACGGTGTTGGTTGCATGGCATGGTCAGCCTCTATCGGAAGCTACCTGGGAATCCGTATACCAGTTGCGGAAAGCATTCCCAGATTTCATCATTGAGGACGCTGATGCTTGAAGAGGGAAGGAATGTTATGCTCTAGCCGAGATAGCATGACCTCGGATAGATCGGTGGGCATTTTCTCTAAGGACCAACTTTTGTAATAATTAATGTGCGTAATTAAATGGTCAAGAGAAGTAACTGCCAAGGTCCTAGGTGAGGGCGTAATGGCATTGACTAGATAGTTCTAATAGGGCTAGGGCCTAGGTGCATCAAAATGTGCAAATTGCCAAGGGGCAATTGTTTTAAAAGGAACTCCAAGAGAGGGGTGAAAAAGGATGCATCTAAGTAAGGGCCTAAAATGTGACATGTGGCCAGGAACTATCCAGGGAGATGTGGGTCTCAAGGATAAGGATGAGGAAAAATCATGATGAAATGTACGTATTGAGACGAATCCTATCTTGAGAGTTTGGCTGGGTGGATAAACGAGTTGCCAACGCCCGTGACTACATGAGTCTAGGAATTAACTTGGGAAGGGTATAACAATTTTGCCCACTATTGCCTTGTCCTGAAGTGACCGAACCGCATGCTTCACCTGTTGCTTGTCGATTGGGAAAAGAAGAATCTTAACGGCTATGGGATTCGAGGGTGTTGCCAAAGAGCCCTTCTGTCCAGACCAAGGGTCACCACCAAGAAATTCTTTCTCCAAGACAAACAAATCGCTCACCTCTACCCAAAGGAAAGGAAGGAAAAAGCCCAGGGGCCATCTGCGGGGGAGCGGGCGCAATGCTACACCCCCCTATAGTTGGTTGCCAATGGAGAGGGAGAGTTCTCACAGAGGAGGAAGGCGAAGATGGGGTGAAGAGGGGACGACCAGGAGGTGAGGAGGTGGCGAAGAGGAGGTGAGGTGTAGGCGGAGGGTCTAAGGCGGGGCGGGGGTGGAGGCAAAGAAGAGGCGAGGTGAGGGCGGAGGGGAGAGAGGCAGATGGAGGCAGGGTGGAAGAGGGATGGAGGTGGAGAGGGGGCAGAAGGAGAAGGTGGGAGGAGGTGGGGAGGCAGTGGAAGGGAGGCGAGGAGGAGCTGGATGGAGGTGGGTGCTGCAAGAGGGAGAAGGCGGGGTTGGCGGAAGGAGAAGGTGGGGTTGGCGGCAGCCTACAAGCAGGAGGAGGCGGGGTAGGAGGAGGAAGGCGGCGGAAGAAGGCGGGGTGGAGAGGATGTGGGAAGGAGTTGGAAGGAAGGGGGGGAGGCGAGGCGGAGAGGAGGCGAGAGGGTGGAGGCTGAGGCGGAGGGAGGCGGGAGGGGGCTGAGCAGGAGCACAGGAGCAGTGGCTCACATCAATCAGACACTATTCACAAAGAGGTAGGCTCCAAAGAAGTTCAGTCACCATAAGGAAATGTTTGACCTATGCCACTGCCCACCTATACTAGGACTTAAAGTA
The DNA here is from genome assembly GCF_047967505.1 of Dipteris shenzhenensis. Taxonomy (NCBI): domain Eukaryota; kingdom Viridiplantae; phylum Streptophyta; class Polypodiopsida; order Gleicheniales; family Dipteridaceae; genus Dipteris; species Dipteris shenzhenensis. The sequence goes on along the minus strand of NC_141603.1, from coordinate 16,779,093 downwards.
CTCATCTTGATCACTTAATTTAAACTAGGGGTGTTCTGTTTAACTGCATATACTTTAGTCACACTGATTCTGTTCTAGGGCTTGTGGTTGTCCAAGCTGCAAGATGCCTAAGTCTGATAATGGATGAGCTAGCACAAAATAAGAGCAACAAAGCTGGGAAACAACTAGGACTTGAATGACTGGGTAAATCTGGGAGTCAAGGCTTGCCCTACCATTTAAAGAAGCAGCCTAGGATCAGAATTAGATACTTTCCCTGGCCGGGACCTCCTTGAAGATCATGACATGCATTCATAAGAATAACTAATTTGACTGTTTCTATTGAAATAGCAAGGCTTTCCAAGCACTCATCCAGTGTCGAACTTTTGGGTGGAGGCTTCTCTCTCAAGTGGTCTTTGATTCAGTAAACATTACAACACAAAGGATTCAGGCTATCACTTTCTTCTAAGATGGTGTTCTTAACTCGTTTAATCTTGGCTTTTTGACCCAGTAGATGAGGACAGGTGGATCACCTCTTATTCATCAGAATTCTTTTTTATAGGTTTGTCACTAGCTCCTCCCCACTATCCGAGCTTGTTTCGGAGTAGTCATGTACTACATCAATGGAGGAGCATTTTTTAGAGTTGATCCCTCTTGTCCATGATGCACTTCACCTAATGAGTCTATTTATCACCGCCTCTAGGAGTGCACACAGTCCAAGGTCATTGCATTGGGATAGTAAACTTAATGGACAAGTTTTCCTCCTCCACTTTTTTCATTACTTGGGGTTTAGTGGCCTGGCTTCCACTTACTAGGACTCAAATATTTAATGAGAGTCAAGACTCCTCTTGCGTTATCACAGTTCAAAACCATTGTGTACAAACCACCCAGCTCAAACTATGAGCAAGTATCTAGACAAATATTGTATAAACCTTGATAGCTATCTGGTGGAGGATAGGTTTTTCTAGGTATGCTTCAGCCAAGAGAATAAGACAATCACAAGCATGATGTGGCATTTCCAGCCAAAATCGTAGTTCAAGTTTTTCATTGGCTCAAACTTTTTGAGTTTTCATTCTACGCATGATGTATCTATGCCTTGAGTCGCTTGTCTCGGCTGCTTCTTCCATATCTACTAGAAGTCTATTTCAGTTAAGGTGAGGAAGGGGGAACCGGGGGGAGTTCTTATCCGCAGTATGGTATTGTCTGGCTGATATGCTTTGCACTTTGCTATCAATGACTTAGGTAACGTCACCAAGCCTAGAAAAAACAATTCCCCTAAAGCCACAGGTAAACATGATTCCATCAAGTCTCAATTCAGGCAAGAGAAGACAATGGGTGATACATCTAGAAACTCTTGCCTTGGGAATAAGCTTTAGGACTCCAGAGCCCATGCTTGGAAACCTAAAGCCCAACAGATCCTAGATTAGATCAATGATGTTAGAACTTTCTAGACAGAAGTGGGATGTCTCCTAGGCTGACTCCCATCAACCCAAAGATAACAAACTATTTGTGCTGGTGAACACCATCGCTTGATTGACTCAAATCTGAAATGACAACATGACCTCTCTAAATCTGCAATCCATAGAAACTTAAGTTTCTTCTGTGTCACTATACTCTATATTCCTCTAGAGACATCCCGTCTCTCGTTTCTTACAATGATATGTAACGCTCTAATCTCGTACATCAACCATAAAACAATCAGTGAGACCCCAAGAGAATGCATGCTTGGTGCCTTGGCTAAGTTTCACATCTGATTCTGCAAAGCCAGTTGCTATGCATAGCCCTTATCAATTTCAAGCATGTTTCTACGAGAGAGATCAGGTTTGACTTTGGCTGCCTTGCATATCTAAACATTTGTAGCAACTTAAGTTTCTTCTATGTCACTATACTCTATATTCCTCTAAAGACATCCCGTCTCTCGTTTCTTACAATGATATGTAACACTCTAATCTCGTAAAAACGATCCTTGAGACCCCAAGAGGATGCATGCTTGGTTCCTTGGCTTAGGTTCATTGGCTAAGGTTCACTTCCAATTCTGCAAAGGCCTGTTGCTACGCACAACCCTTATCAATTTCATACATGTTTCTAGGAGAGAGATCAAGCTTGACTTTGGCTGCCTTGCATATCTAAAGTCACGCTTAGTACTCTGGTTGAGAATCCTTTCACTAAGTTGAGTGTATCAAGCTTGACTTTGGCTGCCTTGCATATCTAAAAGGCATGCTTCATACTCCAGTCGAGAATCCTTTCAATAAGTTTGATTTTTATATTTGAAAGACATGCCAAGGTGATTACTATACAGGCAAAAACCAGTGTAAGGCTTTCCCATCCCTGGAGAGCCACTCCCCATTTCCAAAAGTCAGTGCAGTATTGACAACTTTTTGCATCACACTTGCTCTCTTTAATTAAGATTGTGAGTGCCTAGCTCTTTAGGCTTTGCTGATTCTTTTGGCCCTGGAGACTTCCAATCAAGGTAAATTCTGTTTCACATAATAATTTCATGCAAATGGGGAAAAAGCGAAAGAGTTTGGAATTACCACACGATCACCACAAGAAAAAGACTGCTCGTGCAAACCACCCATTTGCACTTTGTGTCCTCCCCTTTCAGAGAAATTGCTTTGATTTGTGTATGAGATATCTCTACAAAAGCAAAACATAAAGCAACTAGTTTTGCTTTGCTCATTTAGGGAATCTACATATGAAAGATCGATCCTCATCGATGATAGACAACGTCCTGCTTCTTCACGCTGCTTGCTAGGCAATCTCCATATTTCTCTCTGTGAGCCCTGTAAGACACAACGACCGGAGCTCAAAGCAAAGAAAAATCCACCAAAAAAAAAAACCAAAAAATGGGGAACTACTTAATCTGTTATCAAGAAGAATACACAAATCATCATTAAAGAACAGTGCACATAAAGAAAGGCATAGCACATACTTGCAGATCTTGTGCTTCAAGATCAATCAGGTGATCCCATAGCTTTATAAATTCAAAGTGAGAACTATAAAGATGCTCAGTCTGTTCATCAAACAGTTCACCTAGCCCACTACTCTCGGCGGTTCCTCCCTCTTGTCCCTGTCAAAGTACATCAAGCCTGTAAGTCATCCTTTGGCATCGTAGCACTCTTTCTTGATCTGCTATGGTCTAACAACAAACCCTTCATGTTAGACTCAACCACTCTCCTGAAGGAAAGAATGCCATTTCATAGGAGTTTAAAACTTAAAAGCAAAGAATTAGAAAGAACGGAATCAACCTTATGGTAGATACTGCACACATCAAGGTGCCAACAGCTTCGGCACATGTGTTTGCTCTGCAAATGTTTGTACTCCCGAGGTCAGTAAAGGAATATACATAAAGGACCTAAGGGTACAAGCAATCCATCCGAGACAAATATTGAGAATGCACATCGCCTTGCCAGCACAGTAAGTAAATTGCAATGCTATTTACGTAAGAATGAAGAATCGGTATGTTTTGCCTTCAATACATGAAAACACAACAAAATCTGGTCTACGCATGATACCAGCAATGCATGGACATAGGAAAGATAAAGATCATGATCTCTGGCAGACAGGCAAGCAGGCCTCTTGTAACTTTGAAGAGGTGATTTCTTCATACAATCACGTGCACCTAGTGTTTAAAGACAATGAGAATGAATGTAATACATGTGAGCTTTTGGGAGACTTGAAAGCCCTTTACTGAGAATTGGAGCAAATCAAAGAAAGCCATCGAACAGGCACCTCTTTGGCAGCTTGTGGGAGACTTATATCCTTCATGAGGACATGGGACTGCTCCTTGTTTTTTCATTTGACCCCTTTTGGAATGTCGTGGCATTTTAGTCCACCACCATGGCTTTTTTGCCACATTGTTGAGGCTAGGGATAGAGTACTTTCTCTCCCACCTGTTGTATGATTTGTTTTGAATGGAATATATCACTCTTTTATTTAAAAAGAAAGCCATCGAACAACTCTGTAACCATCAATGTCATCACATTTCTTCTTTCACTGTAAAAAGGTTCAAGCAAAAAGGGTGCCTGTATATATATGTGTGTGTGTATAGATATGCAAGGAAATATTCTCCTTTTTCCAGCAGCATGTAGACAATACAACCTGGCAATGCATCATAGACCTATTTGGAAAGCTATTGCTGATCTCCTACTTCCTCTGGTTCCGATTCCGACATTGAATGGCAGTGACAGGCTTCAAGATTGGCACCTTCAGTCTTCAAGTTCAAGCATTTCTTCTAAGCCTTTGCAGTCATTGACATCTATACAGGCTTATAGATTAATTTTACCTCCTCCTTGGATTGCCCATCATGCTAATTCTTTATGGCATTTGAACAAATCATCAGCCTGGTGGAAAGGAAGATTGCAAATGATATGGAAGTTGAAAATGCCATTGAAGCAAAGACTATTCTTATGGAGATGTATTGTTGGTATTCTCCCAGTGGGAGTGAAATTGGCTAAACGACGAATAGCTTCACCTCTCTGTCCAAGATGTCACCTTGCATTGGAGAGTATTCCGCATCTATTGTGGTTTTGTTCATATTCCAGAGACCTTCTAGATAGAATCTCCTATTTTTTATCTCTCAGATTTCCAGCACACAGATTCTACAAGTTTTTCTGGATGTATGGCAAACTATCAGCTTCTTTGTCACAGTATTCTCTCTTCTTCCACTGAATCAGATACTGGGCCTTATGGACCCTCTGGCTGCAGCGCATCCAAGCATATCTGAATTCTCCTCTTCAGCATCCTTATGAGTTTTTCAGAGCTTCATTAAGGCAGTCTTTATATGATGCCTTACATGAGGAAGATTTGGATGTTTCTTGTATTCAACTTTTCTTTTACTGTTTCTGATGGATAGGGCTGTAGTTCTATTTTGAGCACGGCCTGGATGTAAATGAATGTTTTATAATATAAGTATCTTGGTTTTACAAAAAAAAAGTGTGTGTGTGTAATGTCCTATGTCCAGTTCTTTTTGCCTTTGCTGCATTGGTCCTCTAGAGATATTTCAGCCTTTATGTCTCAAGCTATGGAGTTGTTATGGAGGACAAAAACTGCTGTGAAAGCATTGAGACTGATGAAGATGGAAATGGTGTGCTCTCCTAGGATGCATGGTGGACTTAATATCCTCAACATAAGATATCATGTACTTGCAAGGAAGGCGACTATGCTCCATACTTTTTTCCGCCAACAACAGCCATGGACTTGTATGATAGCATCCATGTGTGTCAGCATGAGGACTTCTGCTTATGGTCGAAAGAAGCTCCTGATATTATGGAAGTGTAAAATGCCTTTGAAACAAAGACTTTTTCTTTGGAGATGCATGACAGGCACATTGTCAGTGGGAGTCACACTTGCCAAACGTCGCATTGCACCATCCACATGTTTACGATGTCAGGCTCCTTCAGAGACTGTCCCTCATTTGCTTTGGCATTGCCAGTGTTCTAGGAACCTCCTCGAGAGAATTTCAGATCATCTTTGGCTCCGTTTCCCGAGTCACAGATTTGGGAAACATTTTTGGTTATTTGGCAGATTTATGAGGCCTTTGTCTCAATACTCACTATTTCTCTCTTGGATGAGATATTGGGCTCTTTCGACAATCTGGAGTGAGCATAATTTGGCATACTTGGGTCCGCAGATTCACAAGTCATATGAATCTTTCCGAGCCTCATTGTGGCAATCCTTATATGATGCCTGCCATGAGGGTGATATAGATGCTTCTTGCATAGAGCTTTTCTTTTTATGTTTTTGATCTTTGGGATACTCTCCATTTTGGAGACTTTCCATCTTGTAAATTTATGAGCATATAAATACAGCACCGGATATTACTATTAAAAAAAAGTGTGTGTGTGTGTGTGTGTGTCACCATCAAAGTCTACAAGCTTCTTCAGCTTGCTCCATGGATTCATCAATATGCTAATACTCTGTGGCATATCAGGAAGCCCCTCTCATGGTGGCGGAAGAATCTCCGGATACTATGGAAGTGTAAAATGCCATTGAAACAAAGACTTTTTCTTTGGAGATGCATGACAAGCACATTGTCAGTGGGAGTCACACTTGCCAAACGTCGCATTGCACCATCCACATGTTTAAGATGTCAGGCTCCTTCAGAGACTGTCCCTCATTTGCTTTGGCACTGCCCGTGTTCTAGGAACCACCTCGGGAGAATTTCAGATCATCTTCGGCTCCGTTTCCCGAGTCACAGATTTGGGAAACATTTCTGGCTCTTTGGCAGATTTATAAGGTCTTTGTCTCAATACTCACTATTTCTCTCCTGGGTGAGATATTGGGCTCTTTGGACAATCTGTAGTGAGCATAATTTGGCATACTTAGGTCGGCCAAAAAGTGTGTGTGTGTGTGTGTGATGAGAAGCTTGTGGAAATGAAAGCACATAACCATGTTGGTCCACAACATCTCCGACAAATCTTATGCCCAATTTCATAAGATTATATGCTTTAATAGGTGCCTGTAAGGCAAGAGGCGATTCAAACACTTTGCTCCAATGGATGCTTTCCAAGCGAAGAGAATTACCATGATGGGAAGAAGCACCTGACCATTTAGCATAAGAGAGAATTCTCTTCCAATCATGAAAAAAAGCAGTAGAAACAGGACAACCAGAAATTTTCCCCTGAAATGTGGTCATGACTGCTTCCCAGTGATCTGTAATCCAATGCCCATATGCATGGGACGTCATGTTTCCACACATAGCTACTAGCATAATAGCCCATGAGTTTGTAAATGAATCAAACCCTGAGGACAATCATTTTGGCTATGAGTTTGTAAATGACTGGCATAAGAGATATGGGCCGCCAATCAGCCATTGTCTCACACAACCTTTTCTTGGGGAACAATTTGACAAGGCCATGTTTCCAAGAAGGAGGAAGATATTATTCTGCCCAAGCATGATTGATCATAAGAAGAAGAGTGTTCTTGAGATCACCCCAAAATGCATGGAGAAATTCAACAGTCAATCCATCCAGACCAGGAGAGCCTTTACGTAAATGACTCAAAGCATCATCCAGTTCATTAAGCATAAAGGGCTGCTCCAATTCATGAGCCTGTTCCTAAAACAATATAGGCTGAACATGCGTAAGAAAGTGAGACCTGGCTGCATTCACTTGCATTGAATGAACAGGCTGAGGAGAAAAGAGATGCTGGAAAAGACTAGAGCATTGTGATTCCAATTCTGATTTGGAGGTAGTCCAGGTGCCATCATCTTTCCTAATCCTGCAAATATCCTCCTTTCGCCTATCTGCATGCAGGCTTTTAAAAAAGGCTTTGGAGGAGCAGCCCTTATCCAAAAGGGGTTTCATGCCAGCTCGGATTTGCCACTTCTTTAATTTGCGAAGATCATTTTGATGGATGATATGAACCGCATAAGCACAAGAATCCTGTTCAGAGGAGGTGAGCTGCCTATAAGAGCTGATTGCATCCATTTGTTGCTTGTGAGATTGAGCCCATTTCAGCTTAAGCCTGAGGTTTCCCATATAACTCCGTCCATAATCTTGAATAACAGCCTGCAAGCGATGAGCAAGACTGATCCAAGCGAAATCCATGTCCTCCTGAGCATGTAAGAGGAGGGGGCGAACAGCCACTCTCACCATGTTCTGAAATTGTTGATGAAGCAAATAAGCACTATTAACATGGAGTAGGCGATGACCAAAAAAAGACATATCATCTGTCAAACGTGCTATAGATAATGTCAAGCATACTGGAAAGTGATCAGATAGCAAGAGGGAATGATCAACCCATAGTGCACATGTAAAACTAGCATATTGCTGAGCATGCAACAAATACCATCTGTCAAGTCGATTCCAGTAGTGAGTAAAGGCATTGTGATGGTATGTGTAACCCATATCTCTATCCCTTGTTGAGAGCCATAAATCTTCTGCATACAAGAAAGAAAGCATATCCTCCCAATGTCGAAGCTCAGTGGGGATCATGTGAGAACGATGAGTGGTGTTGTCTTGAATGGCAGGCGAGTCATTAAAATCTCCACACAAAAAGGCATTGGACAGCCATGGATATTGTTTGAGGGAGGCCCACATTCGAGCTCTTGTCGCAGAAGTTTGAGAGGCATAAACAGATGCTATTTCATAAAGATCAGCATGACAGATGCATCTGATCACCATCCATTGACCCTGGGGGTCATTGTAAGCAACCGTGGGCTGCATATCATGTTTCACCAGCATGCAGACCCCCGAAAAGTGCATTGTATCAGCATAAAAGATATCATAACCAGCAAAGTGGCCTTGCTGGCCAGCCAAGAAGTGTTGGTTGTGTTCCTGCAAAGAAATTACATCGGGGTGCATTCTATGTACATAGTGCCAAAAAAGTCTCCACTTATTGACATTGCAAAGACCTTGAACATTGTATGTAATGCAAGTAATTGAAGTAGACATAGAAGATATGTACAGCCGAACCAAAAAGCATAGTAAAGGTATAAGCTGTCAGGCCTCAGCCATGACATCAACGTCCACCTGGCCTCCTGGATCATTAGCTCTATAATCCTCATCATTGTCACATACAGGGATGCCCCTCTTTAGCACATCAACCTACAGTTGAGAAGTGAGGCTATCAGCAGGGGTAGAGGCCTAACCGGGGTGGAAGTTGAGGCATCCCAATGGCGAGGTTGTAATGGTCGTGGCTTGAGCGCAAATACCTTTTTGGGTTGCTGCCAGGCAGCTTGGGGAGAGGCATGAGATTCTAGAATTTTGCCCTTTCCCTTATCCTTTTGCTTGGCTGAAACCTGAACCACATTCTCTTTGGAAGGGACAAATTTAGATGCCACATCACCCAACTTGCTAGGCATAGCCTTAGGTCCCGGGCCATAAGTTGGGGGGGAAGTATTTTCTGGAGCAATAGCTATAGGTGGGAGCTGAAGCAGGACTGCAGGACACTGTGAGGCCAGGTGGCCAAACTTATGACATGTGAAACAAGCACCTACAAATACTCCCCATTTCAAGTCAAAATATTTTTCGCCCAAGGGAACATCCTCCACTTCTACTGCAATGGAAGGAGGGGTTGGGTGATCTGTATCCCAAAGAACACAAAACCGATTTCGATTACCTGAAGGACGGGGTGGTCATACAACTTCCCCCAAAGTAGCTGCCAGACTTAGTAACTCAGCCCTCATATAATCCGAAAAATCCACTACCTCAACCCATACAGGGCAGTGATGTCGAATGAGATCGTGATAATCCTTATTTGGCGACCATGGCATGACATGCACCATTTGTCTGCCATAGAATAGAGGTGACATCTCCAATATCTGCTGACGATATGAGGCATCCAAAAAGTACACGTCATAAAAACCTCGAGAACGAAAGTATACTCCTTCAACAAAGCAACCTCCCAACAAAGCCTGAACCCACTGAGCCACATCATTTGCTGAAGGTAACTTCCCTGGGAAGAAAATGATAACTGCTTGCTGAGAGAACTTTCGAAGAGGGGCAACCAATGAGGGCAGCTTCAGCTTATACTTAAGGGCCAGGGGAGGTTTGGCCCACTGCTTCCGGTTGTGATGAAATTCATCTTTGAGCATGTCGAAAACATAGTGAGCATGTACAGAGGCTGCAGTAGAGAAATCGACTTGCTGTCTTTTGGAATCCCGGGTCAAGTCCTTACGGAAATAACTTTTAAACTGGTCCTCCATGGAGGTAAGCAGGGCAGAATTGATGAAATTACAGAAAAAAAAAACCAAAACTGTACGGAAGGGTTTGTACAAGCAAAGAGTACGGACAAAGTACAGGGCGAAAGTATGGACTGTATAGGTATACGGAGGAGGCTGTACGGAAGAGGCTGAACCGTACGGGGATGCTGATAGGGCGCGCACAAACTGTACGGGAGAAGATAAGTGAGCGGGGATGCTGACGGCACGGGGAGATTAGGCTGTATGGAAAGGATGAGGGTGTACGAACATACGGAAGGGAATTCAGAATAAATACTGGGATGGCGATGAAAAGAGAAATGGAGATGCTCGGGGCTGCGCAGGGAGGAATCGAGCTGTTCGTACCGCCGTACGATGGACGTACGGTGGCCGTACAGGTGTACGGACAGGTCACGAGCCTGTACGGGATCTTGGCGAGGCTGAACAACAGGGACCTTCTCTCTCCCCTAGATGCACCTGAGCTGCACACACACCACTCTCTCACTCACACACACTCACATAGACCCATTTGGAGAATACTTACAATTATGTTGTAGCCATTTGTTCCTATTCCTCCACTGTGTTTGTACAGGACAGATTACTGGGCTGGAATCTGACTTCCTTATCTCCCACTACCTGTTCACTTTCAATGCATAATCTGGCCTCCTCGACGGTCTATAGATTTCTTCTTCCACCGCCATGGATTGATAAGCATGCCAACACTCTTTGAAATTTGGATAGGCCTTTATCTTGGTGCCAATCACAACTCAAGAAAATTTGGAAAGCTAAATTGCCATTGAAACAGAGGCTTTTCTTTTGGAGATGTATAGTGGGAGCTTTTTCCATTGGGGCGAAATTGGCAGCACGTCGTATTGGTTCCTCTTCCTGCCCCCGTTGCTCCCATCATCGTGAGACAGTTCCCCATTTGTTATGGTCTTGTCCACACTCTCGGATATTGATCACTCATGTCTCTCATTTTCTGCGGCTTCGATTTCCCTCTGTCAGATTCGGGAAACTCTTCCGGATGTTTGGATGCTTCACATCTCAGATGTCTCCCTTCCTCCTTTTCTTTCACTGGGCTCGTTTCTGGGTACTATGGACCATTTGGACACAGAGATTGCATTCTAGGATGGGACAACAATTTCCTCAGGCATATGCTTTCTTCAGAATGTCCCTCAAGCAACCTTTATATGATAGTTATGCTGCGAGGGACTTGGATGCTACTAGTCTTGAAGTGTTTTCTGACTGTTTTTGAGTTCTTCCATTAGGCTCCTTTTTGGAGTCTAATGTCATGTACATTGATTTCATGTTAATAATATAGTTACTGGTTTCACAAAAAAAAAGTGTGTGATGAGAAGCATCCAAACATCCAGAAGAGTTTCTCGAATCTGATAGAGGGAAACTCTGTGTGTGTGTGTGTGTGTGTGTGTGTGTGTGTGCATATATTATATATATGTACATTACATATATATATATATGTACATATATCTATGTACGTATATGTATGTTCATATATCTATGTACGTATATCTATGTACATATATATAATATATGTATACATATAGTATATGTATGTACATATATCTATGTATATATATATGTGTGTGTGTGTGTGTGTGTGTGTGTGTGTGTGTGTGGAGTGTGTGAAGTGTGTGTGAGTGTGTGAGAGAGAGAGAGAGTGGAGAAGCCTTGCAGATCAGCTCTAAAGCATCCCGCAACCAGCCCGTGAGCATCAGCACTCTGTTGCGCTGCATCAACGCCCTGAACACGATCTCTTGGAGCAGACATAAGCCGCCGTACAGCCCGTCAGACCTCCGTACAGCTTCCGTACAGCTGTACGGCCTGTACGGCCCATTTCGCCTGTTGCAGTCTGCTGCTCCCACGTCGTATCTGGTTCCTGGTCTGTTTTCTGCGCGGGGGGTCTGCTGCACCTTTCCCATCGCCAAAATCTTCCATTTCCCTCTGAAATATATTTCATATGGGGTTTTTTACTGGTTTTTTTCTCTCTTTTTCCTCTACAAAACTGTTTTCTATCCTATCTCGACCTCTACATCCCTCTTTCCCTTCTCTCTCCTTACAAATATACTCTTTTGCTCTTCTCTTTGGGCTTCCTGTGGGCTTTTTTTGGGACTGGTTTTTTTCCTCCACTACCACTTTACAGGTACCTCCTTCCTGAGTTCCACTTTTTACAAAGCTATGGCTGAATATTCCTATGAAAAGACATTTCAAAAGGAACGTTCGGTTCACTGCAAGAAGCAAAAGCAGGCTGAGGGTTAGCATGACCGGGTACATGATACTCTTGAGGCCCAATTGGTCTATGATGTCATGCATGAAGGATTTGCAGACACAAGGAAAGAGTGGAAAGACTCGGTTCCATCAGTTGGCCTCATGGTGGAAGTAGATGAAATTGTGGATCCCGTCAGAGAATATGCTAAAAATGCAGTAATTTTATTTTTTCCTGGCCGGATGCCACCTGCTGCAGAGATAGGCAACTGGTTGACTCACACACTGGCTGGCTCGTTTGTTCGCAAAGTGCACTTGCAGCCAGGGGTTTTTTTGAGGTTATTATGGTGGATGAGCTACACAAACAAATGCTTTTGGAACATTCGCCCCTTTTTTTTGGGCAAAAAATGGTGCATGTATTGCCATGGTCTCCCACAAGGGATTATCAGGCTTTAATCCGACACATATGCCCGGTCTGGGTTGAAGTTGTAGACTTCCCACAATGCATGGCCTCACTCTTGCCTAAAATTGCAGCTTCTTTAGGCAAAGTGGTCTGCCCACCACGGCCTAATGGCAATTCAAATCGATTTTACATTCTTTGGGATACTGATAATCCCACACCAGACTCTTATTCAGTCACGGTGAATAATGTGGACATGGGAAGTGCTTTTTATAAACTGAAATGGGGATTATTTAAAGGGGCTTGTTTTGACTGCAAAAAATTTGGACACATGGCTTCACAGTGTCCAATGAATCAGCATAAAATGACTCATGCTGCTTTACCGGTTCAAATGCCTACCAAGGATGCTCCTACTTCTATTGCAAATAAAAACAAAGGTAGTAGACAGTTTTCTGGAATTCAGGATAAAGGCAAAGCTCTAGTGGTTTCAAATGGGAGTGTTTCTTCACATTCACCTCCTGCTATTCAACCCTTGACAAAAGGACAGAAACCTCCAACCGATGGATGGCAAAGTCCAAGAAAATTTATTTCTACTAGAAGACTTCCACCCCCTCGTACTTGGAATGGTGCATCTTCTAGTGGAAACACCCCAGAGGCCAATACAAGAATTGGGATCACATGGGCTGCAATGACAGCCAGCAAAACACTCTTCCCTGAAGAAGAGGTTGCTACTTTGCTGTCTACTCCTCAGGTGGATATTTCTTCTCAGGGGAGAAGCATTGACCCTGAGATAGAAATGTAGGGTTGACATCATGAAATTTGATGTTGTACATAGTTGTTATATTACTATAAATATCTGTACATATGACTGCTCATATTAAATGTTTTACACTCAATGTCCAAGGGATGTGTGACAGTAGGAAATGGAAAACAGTGTGGCTGTACATCAATAGATTTCAGCCTGACATAGTGGCATTACAAGAACATAACCAACATGTCTATGCAGGAAAGACAGGACACTACTGTGGCTATGACATTTTCTATGCTGGAGAGCACTCTTTCTCAAGGGTGGTCATTTTGATCAAACATGAGCTTCAACCAGTTATTGCTTTAAATGACCACAAAGGCAGATGGCTTGTTCTTCAATGCATTATTCAAGAAGAGGTGTTTGAATTTGCCTCTGTTTATGCACCTCAATCCTCTAGAGAAAGAACTGAAATTTGGGATGCCATGCAACAATATCCATGGAGATATCATGCCTTTATATATGGGGATTTCAATAATGCTCCTCAACAGGGTGACAATACCTCCAGACATACTCATATGTTAACCCCTGAAAGACATGCATGGTCTCAATTACTGATGCATCTGGATTTGGTGGACCTTTGCAAGGAATTGCAGCCTTTGTCACCTGGATACACATTCCAACATAATGCTCTTTCTTCTTATCAAGCACGTCTGGATCGATGGTATAGTGTAGCTCCGCAACAAAATGGGGATTTTACATGCAAAATGTGGATTGACTATGCCTTTGTGCATTCAGATCATGCCCCTCTATGGTTGCGGTTATCCTTTCATGATATGCCAGATGATAGATTGCCACAAAGGCGACATCTGATCGTGAACAATAGTTACTTGCAACATGATATTTTCAAGGACATGGTTACTAAAGCATCTCACTCTCTGTCTTCTCGCAGCCATGTTCATATTGATGATGTCTGGGATTCTTTTGTTTCCAAAATGCAAGTTGTGATAAGAGGTTACGGCAAGTCTTACATGAAGACTCTGAGGGAAACTATTGCTCAGGCCAAACTTACTTGTCAGGATCTCACTGAACTCAGCCATCTTCGTTCGTTGTCCCTGCATGAGCAAACAACACTATGCCAGGCCAGACATTGTCTTCAACTCAATGATCATAGAAAACTGGCTAAATGGGAGACTAGAGCTAGACAAAGAGCCTTTACAGATAAAGGCTGCTCTTCCAAAGAATTTTTCAAAAGCTTGCATCAGAGGAGATTAAAAATAGAAATTTGCACGGTGGATCATGGATCACCTCGCGGTCACAGCTTGCTTCTGTTTGTGTGCAACATTTCTCTCAGCAATTTGGTTCTGCAGTTCCTCCCTCACAGCAAGCTTTGGTTGCACGAAATTTGCTGTTACAGCATGTTTCTCCTATTATTTCCACTACTCAAGCTTTGGAATTGGAGGAACCTTTTACTGAGAGGGAACTGTCAGATGCAATCAAATCTTGCGGCAGATGGAAATCTCCAGGATGGGATGGTCTTACGGTTGAGTTTTTTCTAGAATATTGGCCTCTTTTGAAGCATACATTGCTGCATATGGTGAATTCTGCATGGCAAAATCAGAAAATGCCAGACACATGGAAGAGAGGTATTGTCAAACTTCTCCCAAAAAAACAAATTTGTGAATCTTTGGCAGACTGGAGACCTATCACCCTTATGCCAGTCATTTACAAAGTCACTACAAAAATGATTGTCGATCGGCTAAAGGGGTTTCTACATGATGGGTTGCATCCTGCCCAATATGGCTTTGCCCCGCGTAGGCATATCACAAATAACATTGCTAATGCCTATGTTGGAATTGAATATGCCAAGTACACATAACAAGATGTTTTATTATTGCGAGTTGATATTGCCAAAGCCTTTGATACGGTTGAGTGGGATTTTATTTCATCGACTATGCACGCATTGGGATTTGGCACAAAAATGCAGCAAGTTATCACTTGGCTATATCAAGATAGTAAAGTTGCCTGCATACTTTCAGGGGATATTTCTACATCCTGGACTCTTGGCTGTTCTGTTAGGCAAGGATGTCCCCTAAGTGCTTTACTTTTTGCCATAGCCACTCATCCAATGCTTCAATATCTGGACCATCTTTTGGACACTGACCAGTTGCATGGTTTGGAGATTGCTGGCAGTCACAGCATGATCGCTCCTCACAGAGGAAAAATGATGTTGCAATTTATACAAGGAGATCAGCCGTGGGCTTTCATGATCCGCTCTCTCTTATTACATAATCATACTTCTGCCTTTGGGCATTGGCAACCAACTCAGTGGGATTTCATACTTGGCTCTATCCAAGGCAAGATCAGAGGCTGCCCTTTTGTTTCTCGCTTGCTTCTTGACTGAAAACATATCTTATCCCACTTGGAATGGCATGGCCGAGACTCTTTGTCGGGAAACTCCTTGAGGGCTGACAATATTTATTGGTCTAAAGTATTCCACCCTTCTTTGGCCATTCAAGAACCAAAACGTTCTTACTTTCTCTCCTTTAGAGACATTACATCTGTGGCGGATGTACTTCAGGAGGATGGCACACTCTTATCTTTTTCTATGGCTGCCACCAAATACGGTTTGGGAGCTCATTATCGTCCTCTCTGGCATAGGATTTCAGCAATGCTTCAACCATTTTTGCCAGTACCTCGCTTGGAACTTCAGAATAGGCTTGAGGATTGGATTTTACGCTCTTCCTCCTCTTCAACCCGTCCCTTGAAGTTCTCACATATCACAGTGCCATCATTGTATAAAGTGCTGTTACTTCCGCCTTGGATTTCTGACAGAGCAAATGCTGTTTGGCATATGGATCGCCCACTAAAGTGGTGGAGAAAAAGCCATGTCACCATCCCGTGCAGTCCGTACAGTCTCGTATACATGTACAGTCCGTACAAGCCCGTCTTATCCGTACTGTTTGCCCTGCACTTTTTCCGCGTTGTTTGCCCTGTACAAACCCTGCCGTACAGTTCTGTTTTTTCTGCCATTTTATCAATTCTGCCCTGCTTACCTCTATGGAGGATCATATCAAAAGTTATTCCCGGAAGGACTTGTCCCGGGACTCCAAAAGACAGCAACTCGACTTTTCTACCTCGGAATCTGTAGATGCTCACTATGTTTTCGACATGCTCAAGGATGAATTTCATCACAGCCGGAAGGAGTGGGCCAAACCTCCCCCGGCTCTTAAGTATAAGCTGAAGCTGCCCTCCTTGGTCGCTCCTCTCCGAAAGTTTTCTCAGCAAGTAGTTATCATTTTGTTCCCAGGGAAGCTACCTTCAGCAAATGATGTAGCTCGGTGGGTTCAAGCTTTGTTGGGAGGTTGCTTTGTTGAAGCAGTATACTTTGCTTCTCGAGGTTTTTATGAAGTGCACTTTTTGGATGCCTCATATCGTCAGCAGATATTGGAGATGTCCCCTCTATTCTATGGCAGACAAATGGTGCATGTCATGCCATGGTCACCAAATAAGGATTATCACGGTCTCATTCGACATCACTGCCCTGTATGGGTTGAGGTAGTGGATTTTCCGGATTATATGAGGGCTGAGTTACCAAGTCTAAAAGCTACTTTGGGGCAAGTTATATGCCCACCCCGTCCTTCGGGTAATCGAAATCGGTTTTGTGTTCTTTGGGATACAGATCACCCAACCCCTCCTTCCATTGCGGTAGAGGTGGAGGATGTTCCCTTGGGCGAAAAATATTTTGATTTGAAATGGGGAGTATTTGCAGGTGCTTGCTTCACATGTCATAAGTTTGGCCACCTGGCCTCACAGTGCCCTGCAGTCCTGCTTCAGCTCCCACCTACAGCTATTGCTCCAGAAAATACTTCCCCTCCAACTTATGGTCCGGGGCCTAAGGCTATGCCTAGCAAATAGGGTGATGTGGCATCTAAATCTGTCCCTCCCAAAGAAAATGTGGTTCACGTTTCAGCCAAGCAAAAGGATAAGGGAAAGCGCAAAATTTCAGAATCTCCTGCCTTTCCCCAAGGTGCCTGGCAGCAACCCAAAAAGGTATTTGCGCTCAAGCCACAACCGTTACAATCTCGCCATTGGGATGCCTCTACTTCCACCCCTGGTCAGGCCTCTACCCCTGCTGATAGCCTCACCTCTCAACTGTGGGTTGATGTGCTCAAGAAGGGCATCCCTGTATGTGACAATGATGAGGATTATAGAGCTAATGATCTAGGAGGCCAGGTGGACCTTGATGTCATGGCTAAGGCCTGACAACTTCTACTTTTACTATGCTTTTTGGTTCGGCTGTACATATCTTCTATGTTTACTTCAATCACTTGTATTACATACAATGTTCAAGGTCTTTGTAATGTCAATAAGTGGAGACTTTTTTGGCACTATGTACATAGAATGCATCCCGATGTAATTTCTTTGCAGGAACACAACCAACACTTCTTGGCTGGCCAACAAGGCCACTTCGCTGGTTATGACATATTTTATGCTGGTACAATGCACTTTTCGGGAGTATGCATGCTGGTGAAACATGATATGCAGCCCACGGTTGCTTACAATGACCCCCAGGGTCGCTGGATGGTGATCAGATGCACCTATCATGCTGATCTTTATGAAATAGCATCTGTCTATGCCTCTCAAACTTCTGTGACAAGAGCTCGAATGTGGGCCTCCCTCAAACAATATCCATGGCTGTCTAATGCCTTTTTGTGTGGAGACTTTAATAACTCGCCTACCATTCAAGACAACACCACTCATCGTTCTCACATGATCCCCACTGAGCTTTAACATTGGGAGGATATGCTTTCTTTCTTGCATGCAGAAGATTTATGGCTCTCGACAAGGGATAGAGATATGGGCTATACATACCGTCACAATGCCTTTACTCATTACTGGGCTCAACTTGACAGATGGTATTTGTTGCATGCTCAGCAGTATGCTAGTTTCACATGTGCACTATGGGTTGATCATTCCCTTTTGCTATCTGATCACTTTCCAGTATGCTTGACATTATCTATAGCACGTTTGACAGATGATATGCCTTTTTTTGGTCGTCGCCTACTCCATGTTAATAGTGCTTATTTGTTTCATCAACAATTTTAGAACATGGTGAGAGTGGCTGTCCGCCCCCTCCTCTTACATGCTCAGGAGGACATGGATTTCGCTTGGATCAATCTTGCCCATCGTTTGCAGGCTGTTATTCAAGATTATGGATGGAGTTACATGGGAGACCTCAGGCTTAAGCTGAAATGGGCTCAGTCTCAAAAGCAACAAATGGATGTAATCAGCTCTTATAGGCAGCTCACCTCCTCTGAACAGGACTCTTGTGCTTATGCGGTTCATATCATCCATCAAAATGATCTTCACAAATTAAAGAAGTGGCAAATCCAAGCTCGCATGAAACCCCTTTTGGATAAAGGCTGCTCCTCCAAAGCCTTCTTCAAAAGCATGCATGCGGATAGGCGAAAGGAGGATATTTGCAGGATCAAGCAAGATGATGGCACCTGGACTACCTCCAAATCAGAATTGGAATTGCAATGCTCTAGTCATCTCCAACATCTCTTTTCTCCTCAGCCTAATCATTCAATGCAAGTGAATCCAGCTAGGTCTCAATTTCTTATGCATGTTCAGCCTATATTGTCTCCGGAACAGGCTCATGAATTGGAGCAGTCCTTTATGCTTAATGAACTGGATGATGCTTTGAGTCATTTACGTAAAGGCAGCTCTCCTGGTTGGGATGGATTGACTGTTGAATTTTTCCGTGCATTTTGGTGTGATCTCAAAAACACTCTGCTTCTTATGATCAATCATGCTTGGGCAGAACAATCTCTTCCTCCTTCTTGGAAACATGGCCTTGTCAAATTGATCCCCAAAAACAGGTTGTGTGAGACAATGGCTGATTGGCGGCCCATATCTCTTATGCCAGTCATTTACAAACTCATTGCCAAAATGATTGTCCTCAGGATTCGATTTATCTTGCAAGCAGGACTTCATCCCAGGCAGTATGGGTTTGTTCCTAGAAGACAGATTACTGACAATATCTCCAATGCTTTGCTTGCAAGATGTTCTCATTCTGCAAGTGGACATTGCGAAAGCATTTGATACTGTCCATTGGGATTTTATTTCTCAGACTATGCATAAATTGGGATTTGGCCCTCGGCTTGTCCATATTATTTATTGGCTCTATTCGCATGCCACTGCACAGTGTTTGCTTGGTGGTGGGTTGTCAAGAACATGGACTATGACCCGCTCAGTGAGAGAGGGTTGCCCTCTTAGTTCGCTACTGTATGCCATTGCTACTCAGCCGTTATTGTTGCATATGGACCATCTTGCAGATACAGGACAGCTTCATGGCTTGCAAATTCCAGGGGCACAACCGTTCCTTGCGCAGGCATATGCTGATGATTCATATTTCATGCCCAGGAATTCTCAAAATGATCTCTCTCATTTGATGCATACTCTGAACGATTTTGGCATAGCTGCTGGACTGCAAATTAACTTTCAGAAATCAAATCTTCTAGCATTGAAAGAAGCTGATTGGCATGTACTTCTCTGGCCAGGCCACATTATCTCTTCCCATACTATTGTGAGACATTTAGGGTATCCCATTGGCTGGAATATCACCCCTCAACAACAGCTCAAATGGGTGCTTCAAAAGATAAACAAGAAGCTGGAATACTGGCATTTGTCCACTTGGCCTCTACATGTTCGACTTCGGATAGTACAGTCTATCATTATGGCATATGTGCAATTTTATCTGCCTCTTCTTCCCTGGTCTTTTAAGCATTTGGCTTCCTATATGTCCCAGGGTATGGAGATATTTTGGAAAAGCAAATCAAATTGCTGGACTGCAAATTAACTTTCAGAAATCAAATCTTCTAGCATTGAAAGAAGCTGATTGGCATGTACTTCTCTGGCCAGGCCACATTATCTCTTCCCATACTATTGTGAGGCATTTAGGGTATCCCATTGGCTGGAATATCACCCCTCAACAACAGCTCAAATGGGTGCTTCAAAAGATAAACAAGAAGCTGGAATACTGGCATTTGTCCACTTGGCCTCTACATGTTCGACTTCGGATAGTACAGTCCTTCCTACCCCCGTTGCTCTCATCATCGAGAGACAGTTCCCCATTTGTTATGGTCTTGCCCGCACTCTCAGATATTGATCACTCATGTCTCTCATTTGCTGCGGCTTCGGTTTTCCTCTATCAGATTCGAGAAACTCTTCTGGATATTTGGATGCTTCTCATCTCAGATGTCTCCATTCCTCCTTTTCTTTCACTGGGCTCGTTTTTGGGTTCTATGGACTATTTGGACACAGAGATTGCATTCTAGGATGGGACAACAGTTTCCTCAGGCATATGCTTTCTTCAGAATGTCCCTCAAGCAATCTTTATATGACAGTTATGCTGCGAGGGACTTGGATGCTACTAGCCTTGAAGTGTTTTCTGACTGTTTTTGAGTTCTTCCATTAGGCTCTCTTTTGGAGTCTAATGTCATGTACATTGATTTCATGTTAATAATATAGTTACTGGTTTCACAAAAAAAAAAAAGTGTGTATGTACATATATATATATATATATATCTTAACTTTTTCCCGATCACTCAACCCAATCCACACTTGGAAAAAACCCATTGCTTACACTTAATATTTTACTTCGTGTTGGCTAAGTTTCTAATGAAGCTATCCTTGCTTCCTGTCACAATTAGATCATCTACGTACAAAAGTGCTTTGTGTTTGTAGTGTTGGAGTGGATTCTCACTCTATTTGTAATGAAGGTCACTTCATGTTCTCTCAAGAGCCACTTTTTGTAGAAGGTCTATTGGGGTTGACCACCCTCTTTTGCTAATATATTCAGCATTTTGGAATATATATATATATATATATACATATATATACATGTATACATATGTATATATACATATATATGTGTGTGCGCGCGCGCGAAATGTCTGAATGTGGAGGCTCGGATGCAGCAATCATTCTATGATTGCGTTCAGACTCGTTTGATTGATCAGGATGTATATACAGCTTATACTGAGATTTTGAATTGAGTAGTAGTTACTCCACTTTCGAAGTAACTATGAATGTAATTATTTTACAGCAATAAAAGATTTCTTCCCACAAAAAAAAAGTGAATGTGGAGGCTCGGAGCTATGGTGTTTCTTGCTCACTACTTCCCCGTTTCCTAGCCTTCCTCTGTTTCAAAGTCCTGAGACTCTGCCCGCACACTGCACGTTGCTCAGGTCGTGACCTTATGCAAGCCCGTGGCAGGTTTTCTCGCCTCAGTGTTTCAAGAGCGTTTTTGTACAGTCTGCTCACAGTTTCCATATAGCTCGCCTTCCCTGTTTCTGTGCGATCTTGTGTATGTTCTCATACAGCCTTCCATTGCTTCAATGACCTCACAATCTGCCCATACAGTACACGTGTCACCTCTGTGATTATGTACAGTCTCCTCATAGTTTTCGTACAGTCTTTCCTTGCTTCCCTTCGCCTCACGTTTTTCGTACAGTCCTATTTGTTTTCCCGTACAATCTCCGCTTCCGTATAAGTGCTGCCAGTTCTTCTTTCACGCTCTGCGAGGGTGTCCTTCGTACAGCCTCTATAAAGAGTTGTTGTACACGCTACAAGGTTTCAGGAGTTTCTCCTTTCTCGGTTGCTGTTCATTTTGCTATTGCTTTTCAACCCTGTGTGGGTTTTTGGATTAGTCAAAATGGCTGCGTATGAGTTTGAAAAAACCTTTAAGAAAGAAAGACTAAGATAGCACAAGAAACAGAAGCAGTCGGAGCATCAGGATGACCCTGTTCATGACTCTTTTGAAGCCAAATTGGTGTAAGACGTAATGCATGAAGGCTTTGAGTACACGCCTAAAGCTTGGAAAGATTCAAATCCTACAGCTGGATTGATGGTAGACGTGGATGACATAGTTGATCCTGTGAGGGACTATGCCAAGCATGCTATAATTATTTTCTTTCTAGGTCGTATGCATGTTGCTGCAGATGTTGGAAATTGGTTGACAATCACACTTGGTGGTTCTTTTGTTTGTAAGGTCCATTATGCAGCAATGGGCTTCTTTGAGGTTATCATGACAAATGAGGAGCGTAAGCAGATGCTACTCGAGCACTCTCCTCTCTTTTTTGGGCAGCAAACGATACATGTCATTCCATGGTCACCGACCAAGGAGTACCAAACCCTAATCCGCCATTGCATAAGGGGCTTTTTTGAGGTTATCATTTCAGATGAGGAGCGTAAGCAGATGCTACTGGAGCACTCTCCTCTCCTTTTTGGGCAGCAAATGGCACATGTCATTCCGTGGTCACCGACCAAGGACTACCGAGCCCTCATCCACCATCACTGTCCAGTTTGGGTAGAGTTAGTGGATTTCCCACAGTGTTTGGCTTCCCTTTGCCTAAAATTGCAACATCTCTGGGCAAAGTGGTCTGTCCTCCGAGACCAAATGGGAATTCAAACAGATTTTGCATTTTATGGGATATTGATAATCCCACACTTGAGTCTTATTCTGTCACTGTAACTAATGTTGCTATGGGAAGTGCTTTCTACAAGCTCAAGTGGGGTTTGTTTGCATATGCTTGTTTTGAATGTAAGAAATTTGGGCATATGGCTTCACAAAAAATGACACAAGATACTATGCCTGCTCAGATGCAAAACAAGGATATTGGTGGAACTTTTGTGATAAAAAACAAAGGTAATAGACAAGTGTATGTTGCCCAAGATAAAGGCAAAGCACTGATTGTTGTAATAGGAATGCTCCTACTCCACTACCTTCCACTTCTGAAACTAAAGGGAAAGAAAAGACATTACACGAAGCTTGGAAGACTCCATGAAAAACTCTTACAACCAGAAGACCATTACCTCCACGCACATGGAATGGTACTTCTTCTAATGGAAACACCCCTCAAGAAAATTCGGGGGTTGGCATTACTTGGGCTGTTGTAACGACCAGTCGTACCCTTTGCTCAGAAGAGGATATTGTGGGTTTGCTCTCCTCTCAAGAGGCGCTTATGTCACCTCAAGTAAGAGACCTTGATCCTAAGGTGGACATGCAAACTTGATTTGTTTTTGCCTCAGCTGTACATACATTATAAATATGATGTCACATATTAAATGTTTGACACTTAATGTATAGGGTTTGTGTGATACTAGGAAATGGAAGCTAGTTTGGATGTATCTCAACAACTTGCAGCCTGATATTGTGGCTCTACAAGAGCACAATCAGCATATGTATGTAAGACAGCATGGTCATTTTCATGGCTAGGATATCTTTTATGCCGGGCAGCATTCTTTTTCAGGAGAGGCCTTTCTGGTGAGACACATGATCTTTAGCCAACTATGACCTTTAATGATATTCATGGAAGATGGATTGTTATGTAGTGTCTTGTTCAAGGAGAGAACTTTAAATTTGCCTCTGTTTATGCCCCGCAATCATCTTGTGTAGAGGTATAATATGGGAAGATATGCAGCGGTATCCCTGGTGTCATCATGCTTTTATAGGTGGAGACTTTAATAATGCTCCTCAACAGGGTGACAACACATCTGGTCGAACTCATACGTTAACTTTTAAAAGGGATATTGTAGTGGTCTCAGCTCTTGCACCAGCTCAAATTGACTAATCTCTCGAAGGAATCACAACCATGTTTGCTAGGCTTTACATTCCAACACAACGCTTTTTCTTCTTATTAGGCACACTTGGATCGTTGCTATAGGGTCAACCCGCAAAATTATGACAATCTCAATACAAAAATGTGGGTAGAACCCTTCTTTGCTTTGGATTTTCAGATTTGTGGATTAGGGGGATTTCTACTCTTTACAGGTTAGCCTATAGCCAGGTACTCATTGGTGGAGTCAGGGGAGATAGGTTTCAGATATCCAGATCAGTTCGACAGGGATGCCCTCTAGCCCCTTTTCTATTCTTATTTGTGGCTGAAGCTATGAGCCTCTATATTAGAGCTCAAGCTGATATTTTTGGGTTGAGACTTCCGTTGAGACAAGAAGAAGAGTTGCTGGACAATGAGCTGGCAGATGACAGCTATTTTTTTGGATGCCACTCCATAGACACTCACCTCTTTCAGGACAGCCTTGGATTTATTTTGCATTGCAACAGGGGCTCACATTAACTGGAACAAATCCAATGGTTTCTGAATTAGTAATGAGGATTGGGGTGCTGATATTGGATTTACTTGGATTCAAAGGGGTGTCTCCGTCAGGTATCTTGGATGCCAGGTTGGGGTGGGCATTTCTCCAGCACAACAGTTCGTTCCCGTGTTGGAGAGCATCAGGAGGAAACTCCTATTTTGGGTCGGCCAAACTTGACCTTGCATCCAGAGTGGTGGTTGTAAACCAGGTATTGTTAGCTAGAGCCTGGTTTGTTTGCTCTTGTTGGTGCCGATCTATCACTCAGCTCAAGAGACCTATCAGGAATTTTTTGTGGAGTGGATTAGACGGCACTTGAGATGTGATAGCCAGGGTGGCTTGGGAGACTCTTATTCTACCCACTGAGGAAGGAGGCCTCAATATTATTGATCCAAGCTTGCAGTGTAGAGCCTTGCTCTGCAAGATGGTGGTCAGAGTTTTGATGCCTGGTCAGGAGCCTTGGAAGGATTTTTTCTTACGCAGTATACAAACATGCACACCTTCTCAGGGAGGAGATTGGATGGACAGCCCTAGATCGATCTTTACGTCAGCCCGTCTCAGTTCTCCTACTTCCCCTCTCATGGCTACCATTCTGAAGGCTTGGGACAACTTCAAAAGTACTCTTCGGAGAGTTCCACCCTCCTCAATGATACGGCTGAAATGCTCTGAAATGATCTCAGAAGCACCTGTAGTACCTAAAGTACTATGTTGCATAAGTTCATCCACATGTGGATATAGCAACCTATGGGAGTACAAAAGAAAACAATGTGATTTTACAACCCCCCTTGACATTGTTTGAATGTCTCGTATCCCCAAGTCATGTCAATGTCGTGTGAAGAGAGACGCTGGCAACCTTTTAGTGAAGATTTTTGCCACATTGTCCTCAGTGGAACAATATGTGAGATCAATGAAGCCATCTGTGATACAATCCCGCACATAATGATAGTGATTTTCTATTTGTTTCATGCGAGCATAAAATACCGGATCGTTTCCAATAGCAATGCAACTGTGGCTGTCGCAGAAGATCGAAAATGCGTCACCATCCTGAGCATGATGCAAGTCATGCAGAAGCTTCATTAACCACATACATTCCATAGTGTCTGCATTTGCAACTTTGTATTATGCGTCACTGGAGGAGAGAGACAAGCGATCTTGCTTCTTACTGATCCATGAGATGCACGCTGAGCCCAATGAGAAGCAATAGCCGGAAGTGGATCTGCAATAATCAATGTCCCCTAACCAATCTAAGTCAGTGAAGCCACTCAAAGAAATGTCACCATCTGAAGCATAATGCAGCCCATAGGAAAGTGTACCCTGTACAGATCTGAGAACCCTCTTCGTTGCATTCCAATGCGTGACTGTGGGACAATGCATGAATTGGCTAAACGAAGCCCTGTGGCATAGGCAATGTCTGGCCGTGTGGATCATAAGTAGATCAAACTACCCACCAATTGCCTGTACAATGTGCCATTAAACTTTTCACCTGTATCATGCTTACTCAGCTTGATTCCCTTTTTCAATGGAGTGGCCACATGCTTACAGTTCTCCAACTTAAATTTCTGCAACCCCTTCGAATATTTTGTCTGTGACATAGAAATCCCCCCTTGGGTTTGCCAAAATTCAATGCCAAGACAGTAGTGTAAGAGGCCCAGATCTATCATGTCAAAGGTCTGACACAAGACGGACTACATTGTTGTAATTTGCTGCAAATTACTACCAATGAGTACGATGTCATCGACAAGTATGACCAAATCTGATTTTTGTTACAGAACATAGTATGAGTGTTGACAAAGCCTTGGGACAGCAAGAACAGTATCTTATGATACCATGCATGAGGCGCTTGCTTCAGCACATACAAGGCTTTCTTGAGCTTGCATGCCTTGTGCTCCTGTCCCTGAACAACAAACTGATGCACAAACCTCCTCCTTGAGATCCCCATTGAGGAAGGCGATCTTGACATCCATCGGGTACACAGACCAACCATAATACGCAGCAAGAGAGATGACAAAGTGAATGGTAATCATCTTGGCCACCGGAGCAAAAGTCTCCTCATAATCTATCCCCTCTTCTTGTGATACCCCTTGGCAACTAAACGGGCTTTGTACTTCTCAACTGTACCATTTGCATGATACTTTATTTTGTAGATCCATTTGGTGCCAACCACATTCTTGCCAATGGGCGCATCAACCTAGTCCCATGTAGCATTCTTTGGAATGGATCTAATCTCAGCTTCCATGGCTTTCTGCCATGCCGGATTGCCCTAAGCATCCTCAAAGCGCTGAGGCTCAGTTTCAGCTTCCATCACATGGGTCATGAGAGCAAAATTCACTTGCTTCTTAGCATTCTGAGTGCTGGCCTTGGTTCTCCCTAATATATGCTGGTCTTTAGCATCTACAAGTGTCAACCTAGCCCATCTAGGAACTGAATTCTCAGCTGTCCCGCTCGGAATAGCATCTGGAGTAACATCCCTTGCACAGCGCTGATAATGCTTTCAAATATTGGGCCGTCCCTCCCCATGACTGGCTGCAAATCTGAAACATTTAAGGAAAAGGAACCCTCAACATGTAGCAACCCTGCAGGAATCTGAGAGGTAGAGGGAACATCAACTGGAGAAGCCAAATCAGCATCATCCTCAAACTGAATGATGTCCAGAGGTGTATCATGCTCTGCAAACAAAACATCAATGCTTATGATTACTTTCCTTGTGGCTGGATCATAAAGCCTAAAGCCTCGGCTTTCAGTGCTATATCCCACAAAGATGCATTTAATGCTTTTATCATCAAGCTTGGATCGATATTCAGCCGGTATCAAAGCATATGCAACACACCCAAAGACTCCCTTGGGCTTGTACCAAAAGGTGTCCTATCAACCAATGCTTGTGTAGGGTTACAATTTTGAATATCTGTGGCTGTAACAATTGCTTCACCCCAAAATCACTTTGACATTCTCTTAAATTTCAGCATACACCATGTCATCTCCATGAGAGTCCTATTCTTCCTCTCTGCAATCGGATTATCCTAAGGCTTGTATGGCACTGTTTTGTGATGCTTTATCCCATGCTGTTTCAAGTATCCCTCAAAAGCATGTGAAGTATACTCTCCCCCATTTTAAGTGTTCCAATTCTAGAATTGGTTTGATTCTCAGCCAATGCTTTGAACTCCTTAAACCAATTGAACACTTCATATTTGCTTTTCATGAGAAAGAGGCTAATGAACCTTGAATAATCATCAATGAATGCGACAAAATACCGATACCCTCTACATCTACATCTACGATCAGTGACATACTCATGCCCATGGCGCCGGTTGTTGTTCCCTTTCCCTCTTCTCCTGTTACAGCTCTCACACAGCTTATGACACCTACTTTCGAGGTGTCATACACTGTGCCGCATTACGCTTCACCCTCCCCTCTCCCTCTCAGTCAGCCCATCCTCCCACACCCCGTTGGGACTGCCTCACCCATTCCACTGTCATCTCCGTTCCTCACTCAGCCACCGTCCAGTTTTCAGACTCTCAATCCCAGTCTTTCATGCCACAGTCACCACAATTTCAGCATGGACATGGGTGAACTGACACACCAGAGGCCCGTGAGACCCTACTCACGGAGATACATAGTTTTCGTGAGCGTGAGATGGAGCTGGCTCGCTTCACACGGGAGCAAGTCCACTTCAACCAGGAGCAGAGCCGCATCATATAGGAGCAGGCTAGGGCCATTCGGGAGCAGGCGGGTCTTATTCAGGGACTCAGACAGGATATCATGCAACTCCGACAGGAGGTCACAGCCATACACACTGTCCCAGGGAGTACCCCGATGGTCGAGGCACAGATTGCGAGCATGCAATCTGCTATTGAGGAGACTTCCAAATGGGTTGACGTGGCCAAACGCAAACCTGCAAGGGTCACCGTTTCGGCTACCCTCATGGAGCAGCAGCAGAGAGCCACTAAGGCTCTCAACATCAGAGTACGCGGGATCCCACGCACTGAGGCTACACCGATGGTAGATGCGACTGCGTTCGTGACCGCTACCCTGGGTGTGGCTGAGCACAAGATAGAGAGGGCATGGCGGGTGGGGAGAGATCCCAACCGAGAGCAACCCCTGATCATACGATTTCATGACACTCAGGCACGACTTTCATCTCTACGACGCAGGTCAATCCTTCGAGATCAGCCAGCGATCTCTATGGATGAGGACCTCACACCTCTACAGGTTGAGGAGAGGCGCTCTTTGCTGCAACAGCGGGATCAGACCCGAAAGGAGGGGAAGTGGGCAGTGGTACGAGAGGGACGACTTCTTACAGGCCCCCGTAGGACACCTGCACCCTCCCCTACATAGGGAAGCGGGGCCTATGAGACTCAAATATCCGAGACCCTGTCCTGCACCATTTGGAACTGTAATGGTACCTTATGGTCAGAACCAAGGAACTTCTCGAAATCCTATACAGGCCACGACATAGTCTTCTATAAAGAGACACATCAGAGTCCAGAGCGCCCTCTCCCAATAGTCAGCACATATACATGGGAGTCTGCCTACAGAGATGAGAGGGTACAGGAGAAGTTCGAGGTTCAGGTGGAGTTGCAATCCTTTTCGGATCCACACTTCGGGGGATCATTTCAGTAGAGCAGAGAGATACACATTCCAGATTTCTTTGGATCCGGATACGACCCATGGATAGCCAAGATCTGTTTCTCGCAGTTTGCTACTTCCCCCCGGAGACCTCCCACTTTGCCAGAGATATTCGAGGTGATGATGAGACATCCCCATTTGCTGCCCTTTATCAGTCCATCGTTGACTTTTCTAGCCGCGGAGAAGTCCTTCTAGTGGGAGACTTCAACGCGAGGACAAGGACCCGTCAGGTACCACTTCTTGATTTCAGAGATGATTCCACTCTACTGGCACATGTTGACCTTGAGGAGGCAGGTATGCTACGGGTTTCCACTGACAGGCAAGGTCCACTCTCATCCTATGGGCACAACCTATTAGACCTGGGCAGAATACATGATCTCATTATCTATAATGGTCTTGACACATGGCCCGCTTCAGGTGATTTCACATGCTTTCCACATGGGGGGGACTCCAGTGTTATTGATTACATCATGGGATCCCCTGTCTTCACATCTCGCATTACTGACTCCACTGTAGCACCTCTCCCCCCGGGGGCTGATCACACATACCTTTTCTTTTGCATCTCCACCTCCCTTCGCACAGCACCTTCCACCCCACTCAGTGCTTACTCCACCTACCACGATATACGCCTTGATCAAGATCACTCACCTTCTTACTCTGGCTGTCTGTACATACTTCTCGCTTATATTGACTTCATACCCCTTTTAGAGGACCGTGCTGCCCTTGTCACCCGCTCACTACACGAGGCTGCCATTCACGCCTTTCCCCAAACCACCCGCCCACCACCCCCTTGAATCGTACCCTGTAATAGTTGGTACGATCATGAGTGTAAGGCCTTACGCCGTCAACTCAAATTCGAAACCAAAAACAGTCTTCCGAGCGCACCAGATACGCTACGTGGATACCGTAGACTGGTACGAAGGAAGAAACTAGACGTCGTTCGTCAAAACGAGAAGGAGCTATTGAACATTTTGTTTAGTAACAACTCTAAGGACTTCTCGCGGAGATTTCTAGAAGGACGGTCCCCTCCGCCACTCACTGACACCCAAATCTGGTTTGATTATGCATGCACACTTTATGACATCCCAAATCAGCCAGTCCCTAGCCTCTCACACATGCCTCGTCCCACATCCTGCACCCTCTTCACTAGAGGAGGGGTAAAGGATGCTGTAATGAAACTTCATAATGGCCGAGCGAAGGATCATGAGGGACTATGCACTGAGTTCATTGCATATGGGATTAACCTCCTAGACCCGATCTTAGCAAAGCTTTTTAATGAAGCAATATGTTTGGGATTTCCACACACTTGGACCATTAACACTATCTCACCCATCCACAAGGCAGGAAATCCCATGAGCCCGGAGAACTACATGACCATTATGA
Source organism: Dipteris shenzhenensis (assembly GCF_047967505.1). Lineage (NCBI taxonomy): Eukaryota > Viridiplantae > Streptophyta > Polypodiopsida > Gleicheniales > Dipteridaceae > Dipteris > Dipteris shenzhenensis. The sequence continues at coordinate 16,748,940 of NC_141603.1, read as the reverse complement.
TTGCACATGTCATGTCCAAGATTTATACATCAGTACTTGACTCCGAGGTTAGCAGACTTGCAGAGTGTCGAGGACTCAGAGCAGCAGGACAGGCCGGATTCCGGCGTGATCATGGAACCATGGACCACATTCTGATGCTCAGATGTATTATCGAGGAGGCGAGATCACAGAAGCAGAGGGTTTACTGTTGCTTTGTGGATTTTCGCAAGGCATTTGACACAGTCCCAAGAGCCTACAGGACTTGGGTTATGACTAAGACATCATTTGAACTGTCATGGCACTTTACGAGAGAGTTTCTGGCAGAGTTCGGGTAGGATCCGAGTGGACAGACGAGATCATGAGTACCATCGAGGTCAAACAAGGGTCTCCTTTGTCGCCTACCTTGTTTGGCCTCTACATTGGCGAGCTTGAGACAATGATGCAGACGCAGGGGGGTGTAGGTTGCTCTCTTGCGGGCACGCTGATCCACATTTTGCTCTATGCAGATGACGTCGCTCTCTTGTCTTCCTCAGCAGAGGGACTTCAGAGACACCTAGACGCACTACAGTCCTTTTGTGAGTCTCATGATTTGAAGGTCAACCTGGGTAAAACCAAGGTCATGATCTTCAATACATCTCGAGCCATCATGCGTCAGGAGCAGTTCACATTTGCGGGGTCATCTGTTGAGATAGTTTCATCATACACTTATCTTGGGATTATCTTCTCCGGACCCAGCTTCACTATGAGACGTGCGATGCAGGCATGCTTGAGTAGAGGTATGCCTCATTGGCCAGGCTAGAGAGGCAGTGCTTCTGCTCACACTTTCAGGATCCACGCACCAAGGGGTTGCTTTTTGACTCCTTGGCTCACCCAACAGGGATGTACAGTAGTCCTTGTTGGGGGCCAGACTTGTCGGATACAGAGTGGGCCCGTGTGGAGCGGCTACAGGTTCTCATGCTATCACGGATGATTCGTGGTAAGTCATCCGTTCCTCAAAAAATCATTCAGGCTGAGTTTGGGTCACCCCCTTTACAGCTAGAAGCTGCATTTCAGGTCATCACATATCTGTACCAAGTTAGGGAATATGGGGATAATACCTCGAGGCGTAGCAGGCTACCATGAATAGCTTTCTCCTCTTCTATGGCACTTGCAGCAGGAGGAGATCAGAGGTGCTGGTATGCACGTACAGAGAGATGGTTTGAGCGATTGGGGCTCCACATGGATAGACTACCTCCCTTCCAATATAGCATGGATGCTCCGTTCTCTCCCCTCTTATCATACGAGGTCAACCAGGTTATACGTGAGGATCTACTACAGCTACACACTTTTCAGACCTGGTTGGAACCGAGTGAACTCCCAGTGAAGCTTAGCTTCTACAGAGATCACTTCTTACATATCACAGCGGAGGGTTTCATTGACCCACCAGGATACACACAGATTCACCTACCCCACTCGATGAGGATCTCTCTTGGACAGTTCTGGGTCTCTTTACACAGACTTCGCATCGAGAGCGACTACCCAGGGAGCGACGCATATGCACACTATGTGACATACAGGAGGTTGAGACAGAGGAGCATTTCATCTTCAGGTGTCCTGTGTACTATGAGATCCGAGGACGTTTCCACTGCCTCTTCAGAAATAGTTATGGGGTTTTAGCCCATTTCCTCTCCTACCCAGACCAGCGGTGTTTGGCAGGTTTCATTCATGAGGCACTTAGACACCGCGAGAGGATACTCCGAGCACGGAGACAAAAGCAGACTTCTTCCTCGGTTGATCCCTCTCAGAGCTCTATCACAGAGTTCTTTCAGCTAGATCACATGGACCCCAACGAGACGAGGCCTCGGCACGACCGTGACACGGAGCCCGTGACCCGACAGCTCAGACAGAGGATCGACACACAGATCACACTTGGAGACATCCCCTCCTTGTTTAGAGTTGTAGCCCGACCGACGGGGGTCACAATAGCCCTGGTTAGACGTAGAGCTACGACCAAGAGACGTGCTAGGACCGCACCTCTGAGTGGCCGACAGCACTCTATTGCCGACTTCATGCCTCCACTGCCTCATCCATCCTGATATCTTGCTGTTGATGGGGATGATGATGATATTGATGATGATGCTGAGATTGATATATAGTCGACCACTGACATGACTATGTTGTACTTAGGACTTAGTGCCATTCTGCATTTTTGGCATTTTGCATTTTGCATTGGTATGGACGCTCGTTTAGTAGCTCCACTACCACAGCTCGTTGTATCAGGATTTTCATACTCTCATAGACCCATCAGTCTTCCGAAGACTTTAATAAACTTCTTTCTTTCTTTCTTTCTTTCTTTCTTTCTATGGGTTTCGACATTCATTGGTCCACAAACATCACTACGCACAATCTGCAAGACCCGTTGTGCTCTTACTAAACCTGGACCATCCTTTTGGAACAGTAGGCGATACAACTTTCCAAGAGCACAAGCTTCACACACCTCTTGAGCGAGCTGCTGTAATTTTGGCAATCCTTCGACCATATTATGATTATGCAAATATGCCAAAACTCTGTGATGTGTATGACCAAACTTGGCATGCCATTAATCACCTGGAGTAGCAGAAGAGATAGTGATAGCATGCTGATTATGTGCTTCGATGCACCAGATACCAAGTATCTATGGCAACAAATGAAGAATCCCCAATTGTAGCAAGAGAAGCATCATGTGCAACTAAATCCCCCCTGGCACCAAAGCTGTCCCGAAATGCAGTAACACATAATCCTTTCCCTCTTGTGCAAAGCTTGCATGAGATGGTGAAGCATTGGCATTTTCAACTAGTGCCACATAATAACTACTTGTACCTTGCCTCTTTTTCTCATTAGCAATCCTTTTCAGGCACTTTGTAATGTAATGACCAAGTTTCTTGCAACGATTGCATTTTCCTTTCTTCACCTTTGCACCTTTATTTGAATTCCTTGCATTCCCCTCATTCCTGGGCTGATAAGCATGGCTGGTCTTTTTCTGAAATTTACCCTTTCCATAAGTGGCAAGTGCTTGCTCACTCGAACGGGCTGAATTGGAAGTAGTCCGCATTTCGTCCTGTAAGAGCAAGCCAACTAACTCCTCAAAACTGAGAGGAGCAGCCCTGAGCATAATAGTCAAGGAAGTAACAAACGTATCATATGAGGGTGCCAGACTATTGAGGGTGATATAGACCAATTTCTTGTCTTCTATATCCTCATCAATAGTTGCAAGCTCATCCCGAATGTCAGTAATCTTTGCAATATGAGCTGAAATAGTTTGACCTTCCTGCATGGATAAGTTATTGAGCTTATTATTCAATTCTTCACATTCCACATACGTTTCATTCTATCCCAAGTTGCCTTTGAAGTCTTGCAAGACTTGATAGTGGACTTAATGTGTATCTTCACAGACAATGCAATCAAAGACAACGCTTGGGCATCCCTGCGATCAAACCTCTTATGATCCTCTGTGGGAGCGGTAGTAGAAGCCTGAGTGGTAGTGCCAGAATTGGATGATGCACTCATGCTAGATCCAATAGGTCTAGCCTCATCGTCATTCACAATGTCCCATAAACCCTTTCCAACCATGATATTCTTGAGTGTAAACGACCACAAAGCATAGTTGGGTCCATCCAACTTATCTGCCTCAGTCATGGTACCAAAATTCTCATTGAGAGACATGATTGCAAGGTCAAGAATAAATGCAAGTGTACCTACAAAGGAAAAGACAACGAATGGACAACTGAAAGACCACGGATTGCTATGCAATCACTGCAATGGCATTCACTAACAGTGGCGACTCTGAAATAGCAATAAATTTGCCTCAAAAATTCTGCTCAAATCTCAATCCCTTCCAACATACAAAATGCAATCAAGCACAATATTTCTGCCCCAAAAAGTTGTCCTCAACCACAACCAAACACTGGCTCAAATGCAATGTGCTTCTGCCCCAAAAATCAGCTTGTATCTCAGCCAAACAATGGCTCACAATGCAATAGCAAACCCTTGCTCAATAGGCGTCCAAAAGGGCATCAACTTACAGCCAACACTTGGCTTCAAACATGCACAACACTTAAACAATGACTTGCACTCAATGTGTAGTCAAAAACTGTCCCAAATGCACTAACACCTGTGCAATGCAATCTGCAAGACACCTGCGCAATGCTTTCTTCAAGAACCAACTAGGAGAGGCTGAAAATGAGCTGAAGCAAGGATCTCGAGCTGGAGCTAGAGCAAAAGTCGAATCCAGAGCTGGAGATGTGCGTGGCGATCTGGAGAGGCAACGCGCAATCAGGCAAGACAAATGTTGAGGTGGAGAGGCGAGGTGGAGAGGCGAAATGTACGAAAATCAGTAAAAAACAGCAAAACATAAAAGATATTGCTAGTATCTTCAGATTTGTTGCTCAGAATGAAATTCTAAGAGCACGAACAGTTGTGTAAGACCCCAGTACACCTGACCAAAACTCCTTCGGGTTGCTCGACAACACAACTACAGAACTTTCGGTATCCAAAATTGCCTGAAAAAACCGCGCACGCAACATAAAAGCCGCTCAGCTGAGGAGTGCTTCCTGGTGCAAAATCTCACAACAAAACTGAAGCTCGAGATCACGCGAAGCTCGTGTGAGCTCAGGACAACCAAAAGAGAAGTCAACTAGCAAGAACTAGCTTCTTCTCTGCGGCAAACGTGCAACAAGAGCACGCGGGAGAGCGAGGAAGTAAGTGACAGGGCTGGAAGGACTAGCTCGGATACCACATGTAGAAACAAGAATGGAGAAGAGTTGTGAACACAAGGGAACAAGACGTGAACACAAGTGAACTCCAACTGAAACTTTCAACCAAATAAAGTACAAGTACTTGGTATATATAGTCCAAGTACTAGAGCACACAAAAACTCTAAAATAGACTAAGTCCTAATCTATCCTACACCACCTTATCATTATATATATCTCTATGTTAGGCTAGAGATTATTTGCAAAGTAATATTCACCGGAAAATATGTAAATGGGAGACGAGCAAGACAGAGAGCTTTCCTAGATAAAGGTTGTTCATCCAAATAATTTTTTTAAAGTTAACATTACAAGAGGCAATGTTCAAACATCTGCCGTGTTCTTATGCTTGATGGGGTTTGGATTGTTGCTCATTTTTCTAAACAATTTGGGCTTGCAGATCTCCCTTCACAAGAGGTTCTTACAGCAAGGAGCAAACTCCTTCAATGTGTCTTTCCTATTATTACTCCTGCACAGGCTATGGAGCTGGAAGGGCCTTTTACTGAAAGGAAATTATTTGATGCAATGAAATCCTGTGACAGATGGAAATCTCTTGGATGGGATGGTCTCACAGTTGAGTTCTTTCTTGCACACTAGCATATTCTAAAGTCACTTCTCTTATGCATGATCAATTCTGCTTGGGAAAATCAGCGTCTACCGGACTCATGAAAAAAAGGGATTGTAAAACCTCTTCCTAAAAAGCCATATGTGAATACCTGGCTGATTAGAGTCTATCACTCTTATGCATGTTATTTACAAGATCATCACTAAAATGATGGTTGATCGCATAAAAGGGTATCTGCACGATGGCCTCCACCTTGCACAATATGGTTTTGTTCCTCTAGGGCATATCACAGATAATATTGCAAATGCATATGTTGGAATAGAATATGCCAAATATACACAGTAGGATGTTTTATTGTTGCAGGTTGACATTGCTAAGGCGTTTGACACAATTCACGGGGGGTCTTAACATTCTTAACCTTCATGTACATATTCTTGCTCACAAGGGCAAAACGATTCTACAATATACAAGGTACTCAGTCTTGGGCTGCCATGATGCATCATTTGCTCTTATTCAGGGGCTTAGACAAGAGATCTCACAGCTCCAACAGTAGGTCACTGATATATGTACAGTCCCAAGGAGCACCCCAGTTGTGGAGGCACACACTGCGAGCATGCAATCTGCCATCGAGGAGAAGTCCAGATGGGTCGACGTAGCCAAACGAAAACCTGCAAGGGTAACCGTTTCGGCTACCCTCTTGGAACAGCAACAGAGAGCCAGAAAGGCTTTCAACATTAGAGTGCGTGGGATTCCCCGCACTGAGGCTACATCGATGGTAGATGGGGAGGCCTTCGTGACAACTACCCTAGGGGCGACTGAGCACAGGATTGAGAAAGCATGGCGGGTTAGGAGGAACCCCAACCGAGAGCAGTCCCTTATCATACGGTTCCATGACACCTAGGCACGACTTTCTACTTTACGTCGTAGGTCAACCTTACGAGACCAGCCCAGCGATCTCCATGGATAAGGACCTCACTCCACTACAGGTTGAGGAGAGGTGTTTCCTGTTGCAGCAACGAGATCACGCCCGCAAGGAAGGGAAGTTGGCAGTAGTACAAGGTGGACAACTCCTTATAGGCCCCCGTCGGGCACCCACCTATCCTTCCGCAAAGGGAGGTGGGATCTATGAGACCCATACATCCGAGACGCTAACTTATACCATTTGGAACTGTAATGGTACCTTATGGTCAAAACCAGTGAACTTCTCGGAATCCTATACAGGTCACGACATAGTCTTTTACATAGACACATCAGAGTCCAGAGCGCCCACTACCAGTAGTCATCGGGTATACATGGGAGTCTACCTACAGAGATGAGACGAGGGATATAAGAGGGGTTCGAGGGTCGAGGAGATTGCAGTCCTTTACCGATCCACACGTTTGAGGGCCATCTCAGTGGAGGAGAGAGATCAACACTGCACGTTTCTCTGAATCCAGATTCGACATATGGATAGCCAGGATCTGTTTATTGCAGTTTGCTACTTCCACCCCAAGACCTCTCGCTTTGCCAGAGATATTCGAGGGGAGGATGAGACATCCCCATTTGCTGCTCTTTATCAGACCATTGTTGACTTCTCTAGTTGCGGGAAAGTCCTCCTAGCCACAGGGAAGTCCTCCTAGTTGGGGACTTCAACGCGAGGACAGGCGCTCGTCAGACACCACTCCTCGACTTCAGGGATGACTCCACCTACTGCCAGACATTGACCTTGAGGAGGCCAGTATGCTACGAGTTTCGGCTCCGCTCACATCTTATGGGCAAGCCCTATTAGACCTCGGCAAGATGCATGATCTCATTATCTCTAATGATCTTGACATATGACCCGCATCAGGTGGCTTCACTTGCTTTCCACATGGGGGAGGCTTCAGTGTTGTGGACTACATCATGGGATCCCCTACCTTCACATCTCGCATCACTGACTTTACCGTAGCACCTCTCCCTCTAGGGGCTGATCATACCTATCTTTTCTTTAGCATTTCTACCCCCCGCCACACAACACTTTCTACCCCGTTGAGTTCTTACTCCATCTACCATGATATATGCTTTGATCGCGATCAATCACCTACTTACTCTAGCCGTCTGTACATACTTCTCGCATACATTGACTTTATACCCCTATTAGAGGACCGTGCTGCCCTAATCGCTCGCTCACTACACGAGGCTCCTCTTCACGCCTTCCCCTACACCACCCGCTCCACCCGCCCACCACCTGGGACCATACCCTGTAATACCTGGTACAATGATCAGTTTAAGGCTTTACGCCGTCAGCTCAAATTCGAAACAAAAAACAGCCTTCCGAGCGAACCAGAGATGCTACGCGAGTACCGTCATCTAGTACGCAAGAAGAAACTTGACTTCGTGCGCCGGAACGAGCAGAAGCTACTAAACATTCTGTTCAGTAACAACTCTAAGGAATTCTGGCGGAGATTTATAGAGGGACGGTCCCCCCCACCACTCACTGACACTCATGTGCCGGAACGAGCAGGAGCTACTAAACATTATGTTCAGTAACAACTCTAAGGACTTCTGGCGGAGATTTATAGAGGGACGGTCCCCCCCACCACTCACTGACACTCATGTGTGGTCTGATCATGCACGCACGCTCTATGATATCCCAAATCAGCCAGCCCCTAACCTATCACATATGCCACGCTCCACATCCTGCACCCTCTTCACTAGGGGGGAGGTAAAGGATGCCGTAATGAAACTTCATAATGGCCTTTCTTTCTTTCTTTCTTAGAAATTACTAACCCTGCTTTTGGATATTGGCAGCCACTCCCTGGGATTTCATTTTGGGCTCTATTGATGGTAAAATCAAAGGTTGTCCACTCGTATCCAATATGTTGACGGATTGGAAGTACATCCTTTCTCATCTAGAATGGCATGGTAGGGATACTTTACAAGGAAACTCTTTACCATCTGAGAGTATACATTGGTCGAGGGTTTTTTTCCCACCGATGGCTATGTAGGAGCCTCGACGCTCTTATTTTCTAAGTCTCAAAGGGATCCATTCGGTTGCAGATGTTGTTCATGATGATGGGACCCCTCTTTCTTTTCCCTTGGCTGCTGCAAAATAAGGTCTGGGCATGCATTATCGTCCTGTATGGCGTCATATTCCTTTCATGCTTCAAGATTTTTTACCAGTATCTCCATTAGATATTGAAGACCGGAGGAGTTTCATCAAAGTAGACAAGCGTCGAATAAACCTGTTCCAAAAGTCAAGTATAAATTCAAGCTTCCTTCGTTGGTGAATCCCCTGAAAAAGCCTCCTGATAAAGCATCCAAATCAGCAACTGAGCATTTAATAAAGGTTACTACTTCTGCAAAGGCAAAGGATAAAGGTAAAGAGAAATTAAAAGACAAAGATACTTCAGAAAATGAAGGGTGGCAACAACCTAAAAAAGTGATTTCTTTGAGGCAGAGACCCTTACAATCCAGACAATTAGGATGCCACTTCTCCCACTCCAAGACAAGCATCCTCTTCTCAGGTCTCCCCTACTACTAGACTATGGACTGATGTGCTCAAAAAAGATATTCCAATCTTTGATTTAACAGATGTTGCTCCTCCTTATGACCTTGGGTCTCACCAGGAGGCGGAATATGGCAGTTGCTTGATGCTTTGTCAGTTTTCTTGTACATATGTATACAGATATGAAATGTCTTTCTTACAATGTTCAAGGCCTCTACAATGTAAATAAATGGAGGCTTCTTTGGCATTATGTACATACAATGCATCCAGATGTGATTTGCTTGCAGGAGCATAATCAGCAGTATATGGCTAGACAGCTAGGATACTTTGCAGGATATGACATTTTCTATGCAGGCACTTTGAGTTTTTATGGGGTATGCATCTTAGTCAAGCAAGACTTACATCCTTTGCTGGCTTTTAATGATCAGCATCGCAGATGGATGGTGATACAATGCCTGGTTGATGAGGATATCTATGATCCACAAGATAACACTACTTACAAATCTTATATGATACCCTCTGAATTTCAGAAATGGGAGAATATGCAGACTACTCTTGATGCTGAAGATTTGTGGAAAGTGTCTCAACCTCAAACATTGGGCTTCATGTATCATCATAATGCATTATCCAATTACTGGGCGAGATTGGACAGATAGTATTTATTGAATGCTCAACAGTTTTATGCTTTCACCTGTAATTTGTGGGTTGACTATTCTCTTTAACTGTCGGATCATGCTCCCTTATGTTTTGCCCACACAGTAGATGATTTGCAATCGTCAAGTGCTAGAATGCTTCACATGAACAATGCGTATCTTTCACACAAGCAATTTCAAGAAGCTATCTTACTTGCTATCCACCCTCTTCGGTTGCATGCTACAAGAGCTCACATGGTGCGCTTGCAACAAGCTTCTAATGCTTTAAAAAGTTTCAAAAAGGTCCACCTTAGATAAATCTCTAAATACAAGCTGAAATACTCGCACAAGTATGCAAACCTGTATCATTGGTGGAAGATGTTGTGTCAATGATGCTGCCAAGAGGTTCGTTGCATGTTCATTGCGTCTCATAATAAGCCCAACAAGGTCAGCGTGCTGAACCGCCACACCCTATTAAGTGGAGCCATCAACATACTATTCTTTGTAGTTCAAATATTCCAAAAGGGTTGCACAATGCCTTGAATCAAAACGTTGAATACCTGAGTTTGATTGGTGTAGAGATAATATAGCAATCCCCGATCTATGTTTTGCATATATCTGTAAGCATTCAAAGAGTAGAACAATGCTGAGAAAATAAGAAACCACAAGAAAGCATCTTGAAACCTTTAATTACAAGAAAGCTCACCACATCCTTGAGAAATTCCAATAAGAAAATGCAAACTACTCTAATTTCAAAGCTGGTTCCACATTAAATTCTATTCCATGACAAAGAGAACATTCTCTTGAACTCTGCATGGTCTTCTTGACAATAAGACTTCATGATTTTAGAAAGTAGCTGGTTGACAGTTCCTACGATCATGTCACAGTTGCATGGCAAAATAATGAAGTGACAAAAACATTTTAAGAATTGTTTGATGCTGATAGCATCATGTAATCAGTAGTTGGAAGCTAGCACAAACATTTCAATATTGGTACAAGTATTAGAACGTAAAGTGAAAAGACATTCAAACCTGTCAGACATCAAAAGGCTATACAAAATGACCTGTGCTCGATGCTCCAAAGCAGCCTGCATTAAAAATCTGAACTATTGGTAAGAAAGCCCAAAACAAACTTTTACCATGGCATCTAAGGCAGACAAGAGAGAAGAGACATTGAGTCACCATTGGAGAAAATGTTAATCTCAGTGGGCATTCACAAGAATTCAAGGATATCAAACTGTTATGCCAGTAACTCAAAGGAATTTCACTATAAAGCTTTACCTGTCCAGCTGTTCCTTTTCCTGTTTTGAATTCCAAAGGCAGAATCTCATCCTCTGCACCTGAATTGAGTTTCACTTTCATGGAGGCATCTATCATCCCTTTCAATCCAAGTTTGGGAGAGTATATCATCTCCTCAATGTCAACAACCTGTAGTGACCAGCAGATACAAGAGCTGACTAAAAGGCACATGTATCAACCTCTTTCCTACATATGCTTCAGTTCAAAGCCACAACTTCCAACCGAAGCTCACTCTCGTAATTCACTCAGTTCTACAGTAAAACCATACCATAAGAGTTTTCAAAAGAACCCCCCCCCCCCAAAAAAGGGTGAGTTTGAAATCCACCTATACCTCAGACACTGAGATCGACATCTGACCATCCTTCCTTCCAAAGTCTACTTTTGGCAAAGCCGGAGACTTGACCTCAGTTCAAACATGTGAAAATTTAAATCAGCCCCTAAATTGACACAAAATTTGGAGAGATACAAATTTGGTATTATCGTGAAAAGTCACGTTTAATTTACAAAAGTCACATTGAACTTACAAATCTGGTGTCATGCACACAGAGATTGTTACTTACAGAGCCACGGAGGAAGCAATCCAGCCAGTTTAAAATTGTAGGTATGCTATCTTTTAGTTTGTCAAATGCTTCTCTCTCATTACCTGCTCATTGACAGCTGCATTAGCATTTTTGTTCATCCCATTAGAATCTCTCTCTCTCTCTCTCTCTCTCTCTCTCTCGTCCTTTGTTGACCGTCTAGGAGGAGAGGGCTCTCTACTGGCTGATCTGATGATGCAGATACTATTGTATGCAGATGATATTGTCCTCATTTCATCCACAGCAGATGAGTTGCAGAAACACTTGGAGGCTCTAGAGGTGCTCTGCACAAAGAGGGACCTGACAATTAACCTTGGGAAGACCAAGGCTATGATCTTCAACACATCCCGAGCAATACTCCACCGACATAGTTTCACTTACTGAGGGGAGCCAATGGAGATAGTCCTACACGTAACTAGGGGCACTGTTCACCAGGCCAGTCTTCACGATGACCCACGCCGCCAAAGCCCGACTCACACGAGGGCAAGGCGCCTTAGCCCGACTCTTGAAACAGTGTTTCCAAGCGCACTTCCAAGATCCACCGATGAAGGGCTGGCTTTTTGACACTCTTGTGAGACCGACTGCCATGTATGCAGCACCCTTCTGGAGAAGTGATCTTTCAGCGACAAACTGGAAGAGATTTGAGAGGCTACAGGTTGCCATGGGATCCACGATGATTCGGAGTCCATCGGATTATACATGCAGAGTTTGCCACGACACCACTACGGGTGGATGCCATCTTTCAGACAGTGACATTCCTCCACAGAGTCTGGGCCCTACCCCAGTGGAGACTGCCGAGGCTAGCACTAGAGTCATCCAAGCGACTAGTAGAGAGTGGTATTAACATAGCATGGTATGCGCGTGTGTCCACATGGTTTGATAGCCACGGCATTCAGAGGGATAGGCTCCCTCCCTTTCAGTACAGCATGGACGCACCACCGAAGCTGATTCCACACGATGAGATCGACCGTATCATACGGATGGACCTCCTCCATCTCCATACATCTCGGACTTGGGAGGGGGGCCACTTTCTGAGAGTATCAGAGCATGGGGTTGTTATCAAACCTCAGTACCTTGAGGATAGGAGAGTCTCACATGCACTGAGGATTGCCATCGGAGAGATACGGGTCTCATCCCACCAACTAAGGATTAGGGCATGGAGAGCTATAGGCATACCTAGAGAGCAACGGATTTGTAGACTTTGCACGATGGGAGAGATCGAGACAAAGGAGCATTTTATGTGTCTATCTGGTATACTATGAGATACGAGCACACTATCCTATCTCTTTCACGAGGGGCATGGCTTTGGGCCGCTCACATGCCTGATCCACTTCCCCGACCAGGTTTGAGTCTGACTCTACTTGATTGAGATGTGACGATACAAGAATACACTAGTGCGGCAAACCAGGGAGCAGCTAGAGACGACGCCACACGACACTGAGCTTGACCGAGCACAGACACGTCACTGACTTCTACACATCCAAGCCAGTCCCACGAGAGATTGAGGTGGAGGAGCTAGAGGACACAAGAGCATTGTAGATCCCGCATTGGGAGTCGCCACGACGCTATCAAGCGGCACAAAGAGACTGCATACGGCACGAGAGGCGACCACAACACGTACGATCGAGGTCTGACTTATCTCAACCCTCCTCAAGGGGGACTGCCAACGACGAGGCATCACGTGGGGAAAAGAGGACACGGAGGTGTTGCATGCCTAATACAAGAACATATGGCAAAAAAAGTCAGCCTCCGTAAAGTGGACAAATACAAAAAGTGGCTGAAAATAGAGTCTGGCAAACGCCTTGTCTTTCTTGCAGGTTGCTACATACCGCACAATGAGTCACCCTTCTACCGCAGACACGGAGTGGACCCTAGTGATGCGTTTGAAGCAATATGTTTCGATGTGGCTGAATTCAAAGAAAAGGGTCAAGTCATAGTGATGGGGGACCTTAATGCAAGAATTGGTCAACTACAGTTTCAGCCCATCACACATGATGAAATGGATAAAGAATCAGTCATAGAAGCGGACACCATGTGGCAGAGAGCATCCGAGGATGACACCATCAACACACAAGGCAAAGCACTCAGATGCATGATTAATGGGCTGCACATGCCAGTCTTGAATGGAATGCAATTATTCCCCAACACCCACAAAATGACGTGTCTTTCAGCCAGCGGAGGACAGAGTGTGCTAGATTATGCCTTGGTACATGTGGACACTATACCCATTATCAAAAGCTTCAACATAGGGATGAAATATTCGGAATCGGACCATCTCCCTATATGGACAGATCTTGACATACTCCTTGAACATAAGGAGCAGAAATTTTCAGCACTTGCAAGAGGTTTCAAAGTGGACCCCGACAAACACCAAGTTTATGCAGACACTCTGGATGCAAAGCTGAGCACAATAACCAACCCCACATGGACAGCCTTGCAGGAAGCAATACTTACCTCAGCCACACAAACATTTGGAGCAGCAAATGCAAGAAAAAAGAAACAGGTCAAAGGGTTACCACACAAGAAATGGTATGACGAGGAATGCAAACAACTACGCCAAGAGCTGAAATACATACTGGATGCAGATAGGCATAAACAACTGGAGAAGACATACAATGCCCTCACAAGGAAAAAGAAAAGAATATATATTTTGGAAAGAGAGAAATCTGATTTGATCACTTTCATAAAAAATCCAAGAAAGGGCTGCAAACAAGTGAAAGGCAGATGGAAACAGGTCATCGGGGATTTATCAGATGCAACCCTGCTCGATTATATTACCAAGTTGTACAATCATTGACATGCTACTGAAATGGGGAAGGAGGATCTGTCGGTCACATGCACTAGTCCTTTCAGCTTTGAAGACATTGAAGTTGGACTAAAGAAGATGGCTAATGGCAAAGCATCAGATCACATGAAGATACAGGCTGAATTTGTGAAATGGACAGGAGGCCGAGCAAGAATATGGCTCTCACACATCCTAACACATGCCCTGCACCATGGTTTTCCTCAGAAATGGCAAGAAAATTGGGTCCATCCTTTACACAAAGGTGGAGACAAAATTTCACTCACAAATACTCAGCAGCACCGGGATCAGCCCCGAAAGGAGGGGAAGTGGGCAGTGGTACAAGAGGGACGACTTCTTACAGTCCCCCGTAGGACACCTGCCCCCCCCCCCCCTACATAGGGAAGCAGGGCCTATGAGACTCAGATATCCGAGACCTGTGCTGCACCATTTGGAACTGTAATGGTACCTTATGGTCAGAACCAGGTAACTTCTCGGAATCCTATACAGGCCACAACATAGTCTTCTATACAGAGACACATCAGAGTCCAGAGCGCCCTCTCCCAATAGTCAGCGCATATACATGGGAGTCTGCCTACAGAGATGAGACGAGGGGTACAAGAGGAGTTCGAGGTTCAAGTGGAGTTGCAGTCCTTTTCAGATCCACACTTCGGGGGATCATTTCAGCAGAGCACAGAGATACACATTCCAGATTTCTTTGGATCCGAATACAACACATGGATAGCCAGGATCTGTTTGTCGCAGTTTGCTACTTCCCCCCGGAGACCTCCCACTTTGCCAAAGATATTCGAGGTGATGATGAGACATCCCCATTTGCTGTCCTTTATCAGTCCATTGTTGACTTTTCTAGCCGCGGAGAAGTCCTTCTAGTGGGGGACTTCAACGCGAGGACAAGGACGTCGATGAGCTGATTTGCATTTCAAGCACTATATTGAAGAGCTTGGCCAATGTAGAAAGAAAGAAAGAAAGAAAGAAAGTTTATTAAACTCTTCGAAAGACCGATGGGTCTATGAGACTGTGGAAATCCTGATACAACGAGCTGTGGTAGTGGAGCTACTAAACGAGCGTCCATACCGATGCAAAATGCAAAATGCCAAAAATGCAGAGTGGCAGTACTAAGTCCTAACTACAACATAGTGATGTCGGTGGTCGACTATATATCAATCTCAGCATCATCATCAATATCATCATCATCATCATCATCCCCAGCAACAACAAGATATCAGGATGGATGAGGCAGTGGAGGCATGAAGTTGGCAATAGAGTGCTGTCGGCCACTCAGTGGTGTGGTCCTGGCACATCTCTTGGTCGTAGCTCTACGTCTAACCAGGGCTATTGTGACCCCCGTCGGTCGGGCTCCAACTCTAAACAAGGAGGGGATGTCTCCAAGTGTGATCTGTGTGTCGACCCTCTGTCTGAGCTGTCGGGTCACGGGTTTCAAGTCACAATCATGTCGAGGCCTCGTCTCGTTGGGATCCATGTGATCTAGCTGAAAGAACTCCGTGATAGAGCTTTGAGAGGAATCAACCGAGGAAGAACTCTGCTCCTGTCTCCGTGCTTGGAGTATCCTCTCGCTGTGTCTAAGTGCCTCATGAATGAAACCTGCCAAACACCGCTGGTCTGGGTAGGAGAGGAAATGGGCTAAAATCCCATAACTATCTCTGAAGAGGCAGTGGAAACGTCCTCGGATCTCATAGTACACAGGACACCTGACGATGAAATGCTCCTCTGTCTCAACCTCCTGTATGTCACATAGTGTGCATATGCGCCGCTCCCTGGGTAGTCGCTTTGCTCTGCCGCTCTCGATGCGAAGTTTTTGTGAAGAGACCCAAAACTGCCCAAGAGAGATCCTCATCGAGTGGGGTAGGTGAATCTGTGTGTATCCTGGTGGGTCAATGAAACCCTCCGCTGTGATATGTAAGAAGTGATCTCTGTAGAAGCTAAGCTTCACTGGGAGTTCACTCGGTTCCAACCAGGTCTGAAATGTATGTAGCTGTAGTAGATCCTCACGGATAACTTGGTTGACCTCGTGTGATAAGAGGGGAGAGAACGGAGCATCCATGCTATACTGGAAGGGAGGTAGTCTATCCATGTGGAGCCCCAGTCGCTCAAACCATCTCTCTGTAGGTGCATATCAGCACCTCTGATCTCCTCCTGCTGCAAGTGTCATAGAAGAGGATAAAGCTATCCATGGTAGCCTGCTACGCCCCGAGGTATAATCCCCATATTCCCTAACTCGGTACAGATATGTGATGACCTGAAATGCAGCATCTAGAAAAGAGCCACCGTACAAGCAGGATGCTATGAAGGCCACTTCTATTAGTTTTACAGTCCTAGTATGTATCGGTGTGATATAATAATCGAGCTGAGATGCCATGTGCACTTCTCGACCCTCTGGCATATCCAGATGTTGTAAGTCTTTTTGACATTTTGTACTTTGTCCCATAGACCCATGAGGTCTCCTGTGGACGTTAATATGACTCTCTCTCTCTCTCTCTCTCTCTCAGCCCTGCTCAACGCCTAGCCTAGCTCCCCACTCAACCCCGTCTAGCTCTCCAGTCAGCCTCCTCTAGCTTCCACCTCTACTATATCTCTCCTTTTCCCTTCAGGTTGTGCTCTTCCTTACAGGTTCAGACCTGACACATGTTTATTGAATGTATCCTAACTTGCACATGTACAGCACAGCCAGGGGGGGGCTCTTGAGTGCAGGATAAGCCTCTATGGAAAAGAAGAAACTAACAACAGCAATTGCTCTTGCCACTGTGACATGAAGTTGGGGGTAATAAACTTCACGCACCTCTTCACTTCCTGCAGCATTCGAACTGACTGCCAAAGATACTTATCATTGAGAATGAGACATTAGAAAGAAGCTTTTATGCCAAGATACCACACCATACTTTCCTCCCTCAGATGAGAATGAAGATGGTAACATCCCAAGTGATGTTGTAATCAAGCATAGGGAGAAGGAAAGGATCAACAGAGGCCATAATCTCAGCGAGCCGGTCTGCGCCAAAGAGAAGAGCGATACGTTGCTGAAAGAAGATCTTGCGGCTCAACATGACATGAACTGATATATATCGTGGAGTTTGAAGGGGCTGATTGGGTCGGATGGGTAGGTTCCGAGGAAACATTGCAACTCCTTCATAGACACCTTCACACTTAGCTCAAGACACTCTACAAACTATCATTAGACACAGAGGCCTACAACTTTCAGCAGAGACATGATATCAGAGATTCAAACACACAAAGAGATGCGCCTTGAGATGGGCTTCGCGCTGATATAAGTTTCGTTGAAAACAGACAGACGGTTGAAGAGATATGGACAGTTTACTGGAAGGGGGTAAAAACTGTCATGAAAACAAACTGTCAGACACAGAGACTCATAACATTTTGCAGCAACATTTGATTCAAGATCTAAGCACATAGAGACATGCGCCTTAAAGAGAGCTTCGCACTGATATATGTTTCGTAAGAAACAGAGCAGCGGCCAAAAAGTTATGGGCAGTTTACTAGACGGGGGTAAAAACTGTCATGAAAACAGACTGTCAGACACAGAGACTCATAACTTTTTGCAACAATATCTGATTCAAAATCTGATTACACATGAACATGCGCCTTGAAGAGAGCTTCGCGCTGATATAAGTTTCATTACGATCGGACTACCGAGCAGAAAGTTATGAGCAAAACACTAACAGGGGGTCAAACTGTCATGAAAACTACCCTCCACCCAGGCTAATTTCGCCTGAGCAGGATGCTCCCTCAAGACTCCACCTTCATCAACGATCCACCCCTCATAGATTTCGCCTAGAAGAGGGGAAGAATTTTGCATAGTGGCTCGGAAAACAAATGGACCATGTGTGCACAGTGAGCAGCCGAATAGAAAGAACTTTTAAGGCTTTGAAAGAAAGAAAAGGGAAGAGACACTCAAGAGAGAGAGAGAACCTGAAGTGACCTTCATTACAAATAGAGAGAATCCACCTCAACACTACAAACACAAGGGAGAAGAAGAGGTTTCATACATACAAGAGGGAGCGGAAGCTCCAAGACTACTCATAGAGAGAGAATAAACTAGAGAGAGAAGGACTCAAGAGTCTACATAAGAGAATATCTACAAGAGGAAGAAAAGGCTCATGGAAGAGGCTTGGGGAGACTAGAACTACAGCAACATAAGACCCAATGGTGGAAGAGATTCTGATGAACAAGGGAGAGGAGGGCTCCTTTTATAGAGATTTTGTTACCCTCCTTCACCCATTTACAATTGCTGCCTGTAGATTCCTTTTCCCATCAATCACATAAGCACGTATGTCACCATCCATGTCCTTTTTGGCTACTCTTGCCATGTGTCCCATCAAAAGATGCTCAAGACTCTTAAAATATTGAGAAAGTCAAGAGTCTCCTCACATGGAGCCCATAGGGACCCTCTCTTTTCCACATGTCCACATCCTCCTTATTCCACATAGGAGTTCTAGAAGGATTCCTCTTGACTTCACACTCCTCCACATGCCTTCCACACGCTTGGCATGTGGCCTCTCTTATATTATTGAAACACATGGACATGAGCCCACCTCTTTATATGACTCACTCTTCCTATTTTCTAAAAAACTCATGATATCCCATACACAAATAACTCTCACCCCATACCAAGGTATTTATAATTCATACCTATGGTATTTACAATGAGCCATTCCACTCATCCTCTCAATCCCATACAATATCATAGAAAATAGAAATAAGTGAGAGCCACTAGGCTATCACTTGATACTCAAACTCTTATCAAACATAGAGAAAAACAATATTAATGCCAAGTTAAAAATATCAAATTTTGGCGTCACATCTTTCCCCCCCAACAGATCCTCTCTAGTACAGAGAGGGTCTGCTGGCCCTCAAGGTGGTCGAGCATAGAAGAATTTAAGGCGATACTCATTGGTGCGTCCAAGTATCACCATGCCATCAACATCCTCAAGCTGATAGGTTCCATTCGTGACATTCATATAAATCCTTATGAAGACGTGGCCAAAAGTAACCAATCTCTGCTTCTGTTGTGGAGTTAACCCTCGAGGAAACATGCCTTCTTCCACATATTGCTGAACATCTTGTAGTTTTGGCCATCCAGTGTCGACCCAAGAAACCACCCCCCGGTCTGGCACTACAATGGCTTTAGCTAACTCATTTACCCTTTGATTTTCTTTTCTGTTTATATGAACAAACTTGCAAAAGTCAAAGCGACTGCATTGTGCCATAGCCTTTTGATTAAGCTTCTTCAAATGAGGACTTCTTGTCTTGTAATGCCCTTGCATTTGCTTTATAATAAGCTGAGAATCTCCTCTTACTTCCAATTCTTTAACTTGACTTTGAAGACAACCCTCCAAACCAAGAATCAAAGCATTATACTCAGCTGCATTGTTAGTTGTGATACCTGGAAGCTCTTGTCCTCTTGCCCATAACTCTTGACCTTCAGGATTCATCAAGACTATCCCCCCGGCTCCTTGTTGGCATGAAGGACTAAAAGCCCCATCAAAATACAAAACAAAAGCTGTTGGTGGTGTATCCCTTTTATCTTTAATGTTCTCCTTACATTTCTTTTCTTCTCCTAGATCCTCCCGTCCTGTGAGCAAATCTGCCATAGTGGACCTAATGGTATTTTCAGTGACAAAAGAGAAAGAGAACTCTTGAAGCTCTAACA
Source organism: Dipteris shenzhenensis (assembly GCF_047967505.1). Classification (NCBI taxonomy): domain Eukaryota; kingdom Viridiplantae; phylum Streptophyta; class Polypodiopsida; order Gleicheniales; family Dipteridaceae; genus Dipteris; species Dipteris shenzhenensis. The sequence continues at coordinate 16,729,170 of NC_141603.1, read as the reverse complement.
ACCATTTTGCAAATCTCCCCCCAAGATTAGGCTTGCGAACTAGATATGCTAATATAGACTGAGAGGTAAGGAAGAAAAATGGTCGAGGTAATAAATAGGAGCGAAACTTTCTGACGGAAAACACTAAAGAGAGAGCTTGCTGCTCCATTTCTTCATACCTTGTTTCCACATCTGTAAGCTGTCGGCTGGCATAATAGATGGGTTGCATTCTACCTGCCTCTCCTTTTTGTAGCAATACAGCACCAACTGAATGCAAAGATACACTTGGATTTACATAAAAGTCTTGAGACCAATCAGGGGGCTTCAATATTGGGCCCTTACTCATGGCCTCCTTAAGTAGCTGGAAAGACTCTTGTTGCTCCACACCCCATTGGAAAGAAACTCCTTTTCTTGTCAACAAGTTCATGGGATGCACTATCTCTGTGAAATCATCACAAAAGCGTTGATAATACTTGCTCTTTCCTAGAATTCTGTGAACACCAATGACACTCTCAGGACTTGGCAATGCCATGATTGCTTGAACCTTGTCAAGATCCATTTGCAAGCCTTCTTGAGACACAATATGCCCCAACAAGACTACTTTTGTTTGAGACAAATGACACTTGCTAGGATTTAGACACCCTTTTGCTTCATCAATCCTAGCTAAGGCCATCTTTAACTTCTCCATGTGATCTATGCGCCGAGAATAAATGCAAAAATCATCCAAAAACACCCGTATGAACTTTCCTAAGTAAGGCTCCAGGACTTGACTCATGAACCTTTGAAATGTAGCTGGTGCATTGGTCAACCCAAAAGGCATCACTCTGTAAGCAAAAACTCCCCAAGGTGTGACGAATGATGTTTTCTTTTGATCTTCCTCCCGAATACAAATTTGAAAGTATCCAGAATACCCATCACATACAGAATACATCTCATGCCCTGCTACTTGGTCTAGTATTTCATCTTGAAATGGCAAAGGAAAATGATCCCTCTTAGTGCATGCATTCAAAGGACGAAAGTCCACACAAACTCGCCACTTATTTCCTTTCTTTGGTGTGACAACTACAGGAGATATCCATTCTGAATCATCAACAGGAAAGATGAATCCCACCTCAAGTAGTTGTGTTACCTCTTTCTTTAGTGCCTCAGCTTGGATCACCCCCAATCGCCTTAAGCGTTGCACAACTGGCTTGCTTTCTGGCTTCAACTCAATCTTATGCTCCACAAGACCGACTGGCCGAACCTGTGAATAGCTTGTTGCAAAGAGACATGGAAAATCATCTAGCATATCTAAGTACTGGAGCTTCTCACTACCTGATAGAGAATCACCAAGAAGCTCTTCATTGCATTGGCATCGTTTAATGTGCTCCACATCCTCCACATGAAGTGTCTCTACAGGATCTTCTTGCACCACCACCTTGTTCCTTCCTGACTCATCCCGATCAGCACCAAGACAAAGACCAAAGGCCACTCCTTCCACCTCACCCTCTGAGTTGGACTCCTCGGAGCTACACCCTGTCTCTTCTTCTTCATCGGTTAAGTCAGAGCTTGAACTCTCTGATGTTGAAGACTCCTCCTTGACAACTTCCTTCTTGCGGCTTCTGATGTTGTAGCGCGCCTTCTTATCATTTCCCTGCAAAATGAATTCTCCAGTATCCCACTTTTGAACAGCCTTCACCTTGCGTAGCCAAGGTCTTCCCAAAATCAATGGATAGGCACGTGCATCTGGCTTGGTAGGGATCACCTGAAAAGTAGTGGGCACAGAAATTCCACATACATCCACTTCTAGATTCTTCACAACTCCCAAGGTCTTAACCCTAGTATTGTCAGCCAATTTAATGCGATAAGGAGAGGTAGTACTAGAGTATTTTAAATCAGCATCTATCATGGTCTTCTCACTCATGACATTAATCGATGCACCTCCATCAATGTACACATTAGAAATCACTTGACCATCAATGATCACATCAACCATAGGTACATCATCACCAACATCTATATCTACCTTTTGAACAACAGGAAGGGCACTTTTCTTCTTTTTCTTCTTTGACACTCTTGTGCTTGCTAATTTTCCCCATTCCTTCCGTAGTTTGGTTGCAGCATTCTGTCTGATGGATGAAGTGATGTTAGGAGGAGGGGCATCATTAATATATTGGTATCCTCATGCCTTGGTACCTATTTTTTGAAAGCTGTTGATACAAGTCGAGGAGGTGCCAGCACTACAGGTGAAGTCATTTTTCAGCATATCTGAGCAACTATCATCGAGATAGGGCCTGAGAATGTGGTCCAAGTTGTTACAGACAATGCAAGTAGTTGTGTGAGGATGGGAGAGCTTGTGCAGGCAGAGTTTCCTTCCATTGTATGGACTCCTTGTGCTTCACATTGCCTAGACCTTCTCATGGAGGACATCGGTCGGCTCCCTTGGATTGCTAGTGTGATGCAGATTGCTAGTACGATTGCAGCCTTCTTTAAGAAGAAGCCCCAGGCCTTGGCCATATTCAGGGAGCATGGCAACTTGAAAATTGTCCGGCCATCGAAGATACGCTTTGCATACATGCACATTGTTTTGGAGCGCCTTCTTGCAGTGCATGCAGCTCTTCGACAGACAGTGGTATCTCGGATGTGGTTAGAGTGGCCTGACTCTACCAGGTCAGAGAGCAAGACAGTGCAGAGGATGTGCTTGGATCAATCACTTTGGACTAACATGGAGTCCAAAGTGAAAGCTCTCCATCCTTTATTCGCTGTCTTGCGGGTGACTGATATGGAAGAAAGTACTATTGGCTTGGTCCATCATTTCATGGAGCAGTTGCATGTTTCGATGAGTACATGTAACTCCCTCGCACCTGACAGGTAAGGTTGGTCTATGTCCATTATATTAATAAGTAATGAATCATCACTTATCATAAATCCATTATCAGTGTTTATTATATTTTACAAATTATGTTGATATGTACATTGGAAGAAATAAGGTCTCTAGTGGATACGAGATGGCAGTTCATGTGTAGGCCCATCCATGGGCTTGCAACACTTTTGCATCCACTGTTTAAGTCAGCTGATTTATTCAATAAGCCAAAGTTATTGGTGGATAGAGATGCCTACATAGGGAGGGTTTTTTCAGAGGATGAGCAACTGGAGCTGGACTTGGAGCTTTCTCAGTATCAAAATAGTGTGGGTGTTTCCTTCTCTAGACCCACGTCTAGAAGGGAAGAGATTTGTGTGAAGCCAATTGAGCGGTGGGAGACATATGGCTACTCCACTCCTCGAGTGCGGAAGTTGGCTCTCCGGATTTTATCTCAGGTGAGAGCTGAGACATATATCTTTGGCATTTGCTGTTCCTGGTTAGGTAAACTGTAAATGTAGATGATGATTGATCTTGATTCTCACTCCTTTAATCTCCATTTGTAAATGCCAATCGGGACTTGGACCAAAAGGAATGTGCAGCAGGAGCATGCGAGAGGAACTAGAGCTCCTACCCTTTGATCCATACGAAAATAAGGAACAAGTTAAGCACAAGGCAACTCGAGCACTTAGTATACTGCCGTGCAAACTTGAGGCTTATAAGAAAGCTTAAAAACTTGGCAGGTCCGATGCAAGTAACATTGGTAGCTTGAGTCTATTGTAACATGTTCTATCATCTATGATTTCGATTCTAAATATATCTAGGAAATTGAAATCATAACAATGAGCATTGAACATAATAAGATATGCCTCTAAATGTTGTTGCAGGTGCATCCTACAAGCATTGACATAACCAAGTTGCCTACTTATGCTAGAGTTGAAGCTGATGAGGAGGAGATATATGCACAGCTACATAGAGAGCTAGAGACCATAGATAGATGAGTCACTCGTTCACGTCGTAGATCAGCATCATCAGCCATTGCTATTCCAGCACAGAGGGACACATGTGAGGGCAGGGGTAGAGGCAGAGGCAGAGGCAGAGTCAGAGGCAGGAGTCGTGGAAGGAGCACGAGGTCGTGGTTGTGCCATCCGACGTGGCCATGGGAGAGCCGTGGCTATGGCCAATACCTCGTCAGATACACCTATGCAGTCTGCCTTGGACGAGGAGGAGGGGGAGGAGGAGGAGGAGGAGGAGGATGAGGTGCCTGAGGAGCCACAGTATGATAGTGAGGGTAACACTATCACTGATGGTGACTTCGGATCCAGCAGTGGCAGTGACCTAGCAGATTCAGACTAGGATGAGTCTTGAGAGACTTGACTCTTGAGATTCAAAAGTTTCCCATCCAGTTATACGTATGAGGATTCAGATTTCATTCATGTCACATGTGACTACTAGATTGTTGGCATTGGCCGAGTTATTTATGACATATGTTTAAACTTTATTGATCTATGATGATTGACTATCATCTATGTAGCCCTCTATGCTCTTTTTAAGTTGTAATTTGGAATTTTGAATATCAAATTGTTGGTTTGCACTTTAAACCTTAAAGCTGTGAGTCATGACTTGCAAGCCCATGAGTCTTGAGTCTTAACTTTTAACTTTTAAGTCTCGAGTCTTGGCATTTAACTTTTAAGTCTTAATTGACAAGTGAGAAGTCTTCACTCTTAACTACATTGTACTTCTAAAATGTTAAAACTAGCAGCTAGTCATGCTACCAAGTTGTACTTATACATACTTATATTTTTAAAAATTAATATTTGAAAACGTGTGTTACGCTCTAGCTGAGGTAGCATGACCTCGGAAGAATCAGTCGACATTTCCCTGAAAGAATCTATCTCCGTAATATATGTGTTTGCGCTTCATGTAAATGATCGGGAGGGATTTAATGTCAAGGTCCTAGGTGAGGGCTGATAGCACCAGACTAGATAGATCTGAGACCAAGGGCCTAGTGCTAAGATTGTGCCTAGGGGCAAGGAATTAAATGCATCCCAAGAGAGGGGTGAAATGCTGCATTAGGAAGGCCCTATATGGATGACATGTGGCATCTAGATCTATCTAGGGATTTGGGGTTTGCTAAGGCTAGAGAGAGAAGAGAAGGATTTGATTCATGTGGATTTTTGTAACGTAGCTCTCTGCCTCGCTTGTAGCCTTAGCAAGAATTGGCTGGGAGGAGAATCATGGTGCTGCTCCCGTGATCTGCAGTAGAGGCTAGATTAGAAAATTTAGGTGACAATTGGTATCAGAGCAGGTTACGAAAGGGGAAAGGTGGAGCGCTGGTGGCGAATCACCCGATGGTGACGATGAAAAGGCTGCAGAATATCAGACTGGCGTCGAAGGAGATCCAACGCTGCCGACGATGTCCGTGAGGAGTGGCGCTCACGTGGAGATCCCTGATTATTGGTGAAGCGATGCATTGATCACAACGACGCTGTGCAACACGTTGACCCACGAACGGGCTTATGCAAGCAAGTATCGAGAGTTTGGAAAGTCTTTCGACGTGGGCAGTCAGTGATTGACTGCGGAAGAACGGAAAGCCTGGCACGAAGTGTGACGTGCGTGGAACGGGACACGCAGGTGATTCGACGAAGAGAGGGATGAAGAGCGCAGGAATGGGACGATGACGACGTGTCTGAGCGTAGCTCCCCCGCACTGATCATGGCTTGATCGGGGCTGACAGAGGTTCGTTGACGAAGGCTTTCGACTACTGTTTGTGTTCGGTGGTCGTTGGTAGAAGTCAGTCTTTCGACGTGGGCAGTCCGGGAACTATTCGCAGGAGAACGGAAAGTCCAAGGAGCAGCTCGTGAGCGGTGTGCAGGAGAAAATTGCTCAGGTGAGCACGTAGTCAGGATTTGGCGCAGCGAGCACGAAGGCATAGGACCCACAGGCTTCGGGATATCTGGCTACCTCGACCCGTGCCAGTTTTCGATCCCTTCAGACAAATTTCGATCGGAGTTCGTAGACCAGGGGGCTCTCTGTCACTTCTATCAATGCTGTGTTTCCTTCTCTTGTTCTAGTTTGGTGATGCTCCGCTTGCATATGAGTTTCCAATCTACGATGCTATAGGGACAGATTATGCCTGTGCAGATGCCTGTATACTTGAGTCTGAGTTAATTTGCAGAAATTTCCCTAGTATAGGGAAAAGCGGGATTTGAATATATGCCTGTGTCAAGTGCGTAGTTAGTGTGCATGTCAGATTGCAGGAATTCTCTAGTATAGGGAATTGTGTTCAGAGTGTCAGTACACTGAATTGTGTCAGCTTGTGATTACAGTGTTCTAGGGGTGTTTTTTTTTTTAAAAAAACCCAAAACAAAACACCTATTGAACTAAATGGAAGCAGAAGAAGGGGCTTCCAGGAGGGACCCTGGTGAATCAGGAGTCCGGCCGACCCAGCAGGGATCGCGCCCAGTAGCTCACACTTTATCTGGCAGGATTGCATTGCTGGAGGATGCCTTGCAACAGTTGTTAGCGCAGCAATTACAAGCCAACGCAGGGCAATCTGAACTTAGGAGAGCGTTACAGAGTATGTCTGCCAGACCTTCTCGAGAGGAGAAGGGTAAGGCTCCAATGGAACTGGAGTCTAGTGTCCATACGGTCGAGCCTAGGAAGGCTAAAGTGCCAAATATTGCCAATTACAGACCGGAAAAGTATTCTGGTCGGATGAACGACCGTAGCTCCGATGTCATTGAGACCTGGCTACACAAATGGGACGAGGCGTTCGCCATTTGTGAGATCAGAAATGACATCAAAAAGATCCGCGAGGCCACCCATATGTTTAGTGAGGCAACGGATCGGTGGTGGATTAAACAACAAAAAGATGGCATAGCATCCACTACCTGGGAGGGGTTTAAAAGAGAGTTTAGGAAACACTTCTTACCTCCTGACGAGGCATGCCGAGCTTGAAATCAATATAGGAACCTTCGTCAGAGAAATTTATCAGTGGCAGAATACACTGATAAGTTTCAAGAGAGTGTAATGAAGGTTGACGAACCCCTGCCTCAATCAATCCAAGTGAAAGATTTCATATTTGGATTGAATGATCGAATAAAAATGGAAGTTCGGGCTAAGTACGCGAACACGCTAGATGATGCAATAGCTATAGCCCTGAACTACGAGGATGCCAAAGGCAGCAAGCCAAGTGGGTTTGCACAGGTCGGAACCCAGTATGGGTATCCAAAAAAATATGGGTTTAAGAAGAAGTGGGCTAGTAGAGGGAGTGGTTCGCAGCCGAGTGGTCAAGCCAAGCAGGCGAGACCGGCTGAAACTCCTAAACCAAGTACCACCATTGGAGTGAAGAGGAAAGTAACTCCAATGGCAGCCCGGGCTTGGTCTAAATCTCCCTTGAACCCAGAACAGCGGGAAAAAGCGAGGAGAGAAGGCTTATGCTTTGGTTGCCTTCAACCTCATCAGTGGAGAGATTGTCCACGTAATAAAGATCGTCGGATGGCTGAGATGGTGATCTCAGAGTGCGACGTGGAGATGCAGGGAAGTCCCAGAGCGGAAGAGATGCAGATTCAGCTAGCGGGATCTTCTCAGAGGTTAGTACCTTGTTTGTTCTGTGTGTCTGCTTTTACTAAGTTAGTGACGAGTGCACCTGATAACATCCTATCTAAGCCCGCAGCAACGAGGTATACAGCCTTCAATGATACGGAGTTAATCAAAATGAAAGGGCAAGTGGCCAGTCATGATGTCATTGTGTTGTTTGACTCAGCGTCAACTCACAATGTGATTAACTCCAAGCTCGTGAAGAGGCTGAAATTAAAGACAAGTCCATCTGACTGCGTATACAGTCAGGATGGCCGATGGAAGTTCAACTGAAGTATGGGACCAAAGGGTTACCCAGTTAGAGCTTCGGATTCAGGACTATGCTGAGAAGCTTGATTTTGAAATAACCAAGCTTGCTCATGCGGATATAGCCCTGGGAATGGCGTGGCATTCTAGGAAGAATCCAGCCATTGATTGGAAAAAGCACGTATATCAATTCAAGATGAATGATGTGCTTTATGTCTTGCGAGGTGAAAAAGATATACCTCAGGGACCGTTGGTTTCCGTGATGGAAATCAGAAAGGCTCAAGTTGAGTTTTTATTCCTTTGCACAGCATCGGTAGAGCCGGTGGATGAGTCTTCGGCTAGCACTGATGTTACGCAAAGTGGTGAGATGGCCAAGCTGGCTAATCTTATAGCAGAGAAGTTCTCTGAATGTTTTAGGGATGAACTACCTTATGGGTTATCTCCAGAGCAGAAAGTTCAGCATAAGATTGAACTGATCTCGGAGGCAGAACCTGTAAATAGACCTCCCTATAGAATGAGTTTTACTGAAGAGGCGGAGGTGCGTAGACAATTGGAAGAATACCTCAAGTTGGGGCACATTCAACCAAGTTTCTCACCTTTTGCTTCGCCAGTGATATTAAAGAGGAAAAAGGATGATACGTTTCGCCTCTGTATAGATTACAGAGCATTGAATAATATCACTGTTAAGCACAGGTATCCGATGGCTCGGATTGATGATTTGCTAGATGCATTACATGGAGCTGTGATTTTCAGCAAGATAGATCTTAAGTGCGGCTATCATCAGATCCGGATTAGAGCCGAGGATGTGCATAAAACCGCTTTTAGAAGCAGGTTTGGTCATTATGAGTTTTTGGTAATGCCCTTCGGACTTACCAATGCTCCACCGACCTTCGTGCTTATGAATGATTTACTACGTCCGTATATCGGAAAGTTCGTAGTATATTTTATTGACGATATCCTAATATTCAGTAAAAGTGTTACTGAGCATCATGAACACTTAAGGGTAGTGTTCAGTACTTTGAGGAAAGCCAGTCTTTATGTGAATAAAAAGAAAACTATACTGTGTATGGTTAGGCTTGAGTATTTAGGATTCATAATTACTCCACAGGGGGTAGAAATGGATCCGAAGAAAGTGGCTGCGATACTAACTTGGCCAATCCCTCAGAGTCTGACCGCGTTGTTGCGATCATTCTTGGGATTTGTCCAGTTTTATAGAAGGCATATCAAAGGATATTCCGGAATAGTATCGCCATTGACTGATCTGACCTCAGATAAAGTACCTTTTGTTTGGGGACAGCATCAACAGGAAAGTTTTAACACCATAAAACAAGCTGTGGTCTCAGGACCGGTGTTAAAAATAGTTGATCCCCAGAAACCGTTGTTCCTAGAAACCGATGCGAGTGGCATTGCGGTAGGAGCAGTCCTCCTTCAAGAGGGAAGGCCAGTAGCCTTTGAAAGCAAGAAGCTTTCTCCCTCTCAAAGGAATTGGCCAACTCATGAATTGGAGTTGTATGCAGTTATCCATGCTTTGAAAACATGGAGGCATTATCTGTATGGTTCAGAGTTTTATGTGGATGTAGATCATGATACTCTGAAACATTTTTGTAAACAGCCTGACTTGAGGGACCGCTAAGCTAGGTGGGCAGAGCTCATGCAGGAGTTTAATCTAACAATTCGGTACCGAAGAGGAAAAGACAATAAGGTAGCTGATGCGTTGTCTCGCATTATGCACAACCTGAGCTTCACGGTATTAGAGAGTGCTCTAATGACCGAGATCAGAGAAACTCAGAAGGTGGACGAGTTTGTCCAGAGCTTATGGCCTAAGGCTCATGTGTTAAAACCCGGGGAAAATGAAAAGGATGACCTGGCATCCAGAAAAGGCCAAACTTATGCAAGATATACCATAAGGGATGGTATGCTAGTTAGAAATGGCAAGGTGGTAGTACCTGGTCAGAATGATCTCAGGCAGAGAGTCATTCGACAATGCCATGATAGCCCGTGTGCGGGACATCCAGGTGTCGAGAAGACATATGATCTCGTGAAGCGAGACTTCTTTTGGCCAAAGATGAAAAAGCATATTCATGAATATGTGACACGGTGTTTCTCGTGTCAGGTAAGTAAGGCCGAGCGGGTGAAGCCACCCGGACTTTTACAGCCCTTGGAAATACCACTAAGTAAGTGGGAGAGCATTTCCATGGACTTTATTGTAGGGCTACCTGCAACACAAGGAGGATATAATTCTGTCCTTGTGGTGGTTGATCGTCTAACCAAGAGGCTCACTTCATTCCGACTAGAGAGTCTGTTAGTGCCCCGCAAGTGGCGGATTTGTTCATTAGACATATATTCGGTCTGCATGGATTACCTAGATCCATAGTGTCAGACCGAGATGTCAGATTTACCAGTCATTTCTGGACAGCGGTATTTGAAACACTGAGGACTGAGTTACGAATGAGTAGTGGGGATCATCCTGAGACGGATGGTCAGACGGAGAGAGTCAACCAGACTTTAGAGGATATGATGAGGGCATATGTGTCATTGAGGCAACATACATGGGACAAGTGGTTGCCATTGTTAGAGTTTGCCTACAATGATAGGAAACATTCATCTACTAGGTTCAGTCCGTTTGAACTGAACTATGGTTATAGACCAGCCAATCCGACTATAGTTGGAGTACCGCAGAAAGTGCCTAGTGCCGCGAACTTTGTAGTTCAGATGCGGGAGATGCTAGCACTTGCGAGAGCTAATATCCGCCGGCTATGGATAGAGCCAAGGTGTATGCGGATGAAAATCGGTCTATAAGAGTATTTGAAGAAGGAGAAAAAGTTTTTCTCAGAATTCCTTCGCACTCGAAGTCGTTGACTTCAGGAGAGTGTGCTAAGTTATCACCTCGATACTGTGGGCCGTGGTTAATTCTAAAGAGAATAGGCAGTGTAGCCTATAAATTAGAATTGCCACAGGGGTGTAAGGTGCACCCGGTTTTTCATGTTTCACGTTTAAAGAAATTTTTACATACAGGTGACTCACTAATCGAAGGTGTGGTTTTGTTTCAGGAGATAGAGGATATTGCAAGGCGCAAACCAACAAGAATCCTGGACCGAGGAACAATGCAAATACGAAATCGAAAGATACCCACGGTGTTGGTTGCATGGCATGGTCAGCCTCTATCCGAAGCTACCTGGGAATCCGTATATCAGTTGCGGAGAGTATTCCCAGACTTTATCATCGAGGACGCTGATGTTTGAAGAGGGAAGGAATGTTACGCTCTAGCTGAGGTAGCATGACCTCGGAAGAATCAGTCGACATTCCCCTTATAGGATCTATCTCCGTAATATATGTGTTTACGCTTCATGTAAATGATCGGGAGGGATTTAATGTCAAGGTCCTAGGTGAGGGCTGATAGCACCAGACTAGATAGATCTGAGACCAAGGGCCTAGTGCTAAGATTGTGCCTAGGGGCAAGGAATTAAATGCATCCCAAGAGAGGGGTGAAATGTTGCATTAGGAAGGCCCTATATGGATGACATGTGGCATCTAATCTATCTAGGGATTTGGGGTTTGCTAAGGCTAGAGAGAGAAGAGAAGGATTTGATTCACGTGGATTTTTGTAACGTAGCTCTCTGCCTCGCTTGTAGCCTTAGCAAGAATTGGCTGGGAGGAGAATCATGGTGCTGCTCCCGTGATCTGCAATAGAGGCTAGATTAGAAAATTTAGGTGACAACGTGTCTTACGTGTCTTATCTTTAAGACACTTTAGACACTCATGTCTAAAGCGTGTCTAACGTGTCGTGTCTTAACGTGTCTTACAACCATGCTCATAGGCTTGGACCTGCAAGAAGAAGGTCTACTACCTAGAGCAAGAGCTCAAAAGGTTAAGGCAAGGCTTGCCTCTCTGGAGATGAAAGTTTTTAACATGGAAAACAAAGGAAAACAAGAAATAATACAGTAAGCATTGTAGATACATAAGGAAGCAGCGCCTGCACCTCAAATGGTAACCAAAGTCCACGAGATGAAAAGCTTGATCATATCATGGAAGCAATCCCCTAGATTAAATGGGACTCAAAAGATTTTGTTTGTGTCGTCCAGCAGGGGACACAAGCCAAGCTAGATCTTAATGACAACGTGGCAAGAAGCAAGGTGCTCAGGAAAACGAATAAGCTGAGAGGTACTAAGATCTGGATCTCGTTGGAGTTCACTCCCACTCACCATAAAATGAAAGCCACAGAATTGACTAAAGAACACTCGCAAAGAAGGTAAATGGATTGTTTACAGATATGGAAAAGTATCAATCAAAGACTTTAAATCCAAACCAAAAGACTCTCAGTCTTAAACTGATGGATAGGCTGAATATTTTCTATATTGACCGTAGCTATCCTATAATAACTTTGGAGAGGCAACACGCACTCCACAAGACTTTTAGTCTATAACTCATGTTGGTGTTTATTCATTTCTACTGCATTTTGTCTCGATGGCTAGTGAGGCCTTTTGCAAACATTAATACATCTCTCTCTCTCTCTCTCTCTCTCTCTCTCTCTCTCTCTCTCTCTCTCTCTCCACATCAGCACCCAAGAAGGAGTTCATATCAAATACCTTGGAGGAGGTCAAGAGACAAAACAACAAGTCCTTAAATGTCACGGTCAGAGGCCTATCAGTAGGTGATACCCCACTGGCATATGCCAAAGCCATGTTCACCAAGATGGGTGTCAACCTTAATTGTAAGGCAGCTTGGAGAGTGGGCAAGGTCAATGCACTGACAAGGCCACTAGTAGTGAGATTACAAACAATAGCGGACGTGTCCACCCTCATAAGCATGAGGACAACATTGAAGGGAACCATGACTTTCTTGGATGACAATTTCACACTCCTACAACAAGAACACCAGAGGGAGGGGATACGTGTGATGGCAGCAAGGCAAGAAGGGAATTGGGCTGCCTATAGGTATGGCAAAGTGGTTATCCAAGAGAGAGCTGAAAGCGTAGAAAGAAGGGAAATTTGTATAGCACACGACGGCAGGCCCATGAGATGAGAGCACAAAACAAATATGTTACCCTTTGGTCTAACAAAGGGGGTTTCTCAAAGACCTACACAAATAGAGATGTGATTTTCTACATTGAGACGTATGAGTACCCAAAGAGGAGACTACCCACAATGACAAAATACACCTAGGAGTTAGCTCACAAGAGGGAGATGAGGAGAGACAGTGGGATACATGGCTCTAGAGGAGCAGCAATTCTCTTTAGACCACATCAAAGACTGCCTACATCTGTGATGCGAAAGGAGGAACATGCACGCCACAGGTGGGTAGGAGTCCAATCACTTGGCACATGATCGACTTTCATTATAGTATGTTGCTGATATCATGGAGTACTCACAAGGTTCTCCTAGGTGACTTCAATGCACGTACGGAGAGCAAACAAGTGGGTTTGCTTGACTTCAGATCTGAAAAATCTCTAGATAATGAAAGACCCCGTTTGTTCCCAGTGCCCCGTCCCTTTTGGCCCTTCCGACGTTCAGGAAGTCTCCAATGAAGACATCCAGACGCTCAACGATTCGTCCAATCATGGGACTGCCTATTGAACGTCTGATGGCACATTGCCATGCACCACATGTCACAGAATATGGCAGACACCTACTGAAGCTGGGAGCAGTGGATGACTTGATCATATATAACGGCCTTCATAGATGGCCGTTATCCAGACGGCTAACTTGTATCCCACATGGAGGGAAACGAGTACAATGGACTACTTAATGCACTACCCAGAATCTGTGTCGCATGTACATAATCTTAATGTTCCCCCACCCCCACTTGGTGCTAACCACTCCTATCTGATATCCAATATCTTGATTGCCATGCCAACCACAAGACGCGACCCTCCTAGCCCCACCTGTGTTCACATGTACTTTGACCATGCCCTAAAGCGCTATAGATGAACCACTTGTCCCTAGAGCTACCGACCTCCCTTGGAGATGATGCAGCCCTTGTCCATTGGAGCAGGATCTACGGCGGCGATTTCTCTTGGGGCTGGATTTTGCTTGTTTCTAGGCCAAGGATGCAGGCCGATTTCATCTAGGGCCAAATCCTATTGATTCTAGTGCCAAGGAGGAGGGCGCTTTCATCTGGAGGGTATTCTTCTGATCCAAGTGCCAAGAAGCAGGCCAATTTTCATCTAGGGGTGATTTTTGTTGATTTTCAAGTCTGATAGCAGGCGATTTGGCTCTGGGGCTGCATGCTTCTCGAATGTGCCAAGTCAAGGGCGAATTGATTCGTGGCAATTCTGGGCTATTTCGGGGCTCCTTCAGATTGGATGAATTGCTTTTTGGGTCTTCTGGGCTGTTTTTTGTTGGCTGGCCTGTCTTTCACTGATATCTAACAAAGACCAAGCTGTGGATGTTGTGGTTGATCTGTCGCTAAGAAATTAAAGGCTGGTTGTTGAGATTTTGGGCTGATTCCAAGCTGTGGCTGCTTTCCAAGTGATTGTGCGGTGGGATTACCCACAATTGGTCGGTTGTTGAGCCTTGTTGTGCATTGCAATCCACTGGTTGTTAGTCGAGGGGCACCGTAACAACCAAGGGCTGAGTGCTAACCTTACTCTCAAAGGGATCAATGCCATAACAGCTAGGCGGGGCTGAAATTGTTGGGCGATTTCCACTGTGAGAGCTGGACGTAGGTTTCATAAGGGTTTTGCCCTAGAATTGGATGCCTACGGGAAGGATTCAATACTTGTTATAATACATTTTCAGTGAAATAAATAATAAAGAAATAGCGCAAGGGGGGCCAACTCGTTTGGGGCTAGCCGGTGTACTGTGTTTTGAGCAGGAGTATTCTAGCTCCCTTGTGTTATTGCATTGTTGTGGTTGTGTTGCTAGTGGGATAATACTTGCTATGTTGTGTTTTTACTACCCATATTTTGTCATAGGCCGGTTGCAATGGTTCAAGATGTCACTGCCAATTCCTTCCCCATGACTCAATCTACACGATGTCCCCTAGCTGGGAAGATGCCTTTGAACCCATGGTTCGATGATGAGCACCGAGAGATGAGATCTCACCTCATACGTGAGCAAGCTTTGGGGCATCGTACGATGCTTGCGGTGCAACGAATGTCACGTCACTTGACACGTCATAAGAGACGATATCACAAGGGCGTCAATTTTTTAGCATGCATGTGCACAGATCCCTTGAAAACTGGATGGGCAAGACCATAGATTGTGGGTGTGCAAAGTTCCCCTAGAGATTAGTGCCTTGGGGGTGAATCGATGGATTGGTCCAAAGAGGGGACAAAGGACCCTTAGAATTCAAGTTGGGCCATTGGTTCGGTCATAAAACTGGGCCATTGGTTCGATCATAAAACTGCCCCACTAGAGGGGGCAATGGGGACAAATGAGAAGGGGATGCGACAAGATTTTGTGGGCAAAGGAGGAGATGCCATTTTTACGTACGAATCTCTTACTCCTGTACGAATTGTTGGTCGGAGCTGTGTACACATTGGTATGGCAGGTACGGAAGAAAGAAAGAAAGAAAGAAAGTTTATTAAAGTCTTCGAAAGACCGATGGGTCTATGAGACTGTGAAAATCCTAATACAACAAGCTGTGGTAGTGGAGCTACTAAACGAGCGTCCATACCAATGCAAAATGCAAAAATGCAAAATGGCAGTGCTAAGTCCTAAGCAGATAGGATGTACGGACGCCTTGGTACGGAATAGTGCGGTGCAATAAGAAATTGCCGTGCGGATGAGCTGGTACAGACTGTTCATACGAAATGTGTACGGGATGTATGGACTTTCTTCGAGCTGAGTACCCAAAAAAAAGGTACGAACAGACTACAGTATGTACGGCCTGCACATGCAGTGTACGAAAGTTGACCATGGTTTATATGGATAGTTGTTGACATGTTAGCATTAGAGCTGTTTTTTTTTTCTTGGGAGCTATTTTAGAGGGACTTAGTTGGCAAGGTGGTTCACAGTGGATGCTTGCAATTCAAATACTTGTTCCCAAGCTTGCGGACTGACCATTTATGCTCTCACCCATTGCTTGGGCACTTCAGTGAATTAGAGGACACCTGAGGCATTGATATGCGGAATGATGGCCTTTGAACTATTATATGCCAGTTCAACAAGCACACACATTTTATTTCGGTGAGGAAGAAAATTGCAGCAGATCACATGGCAAGATTGTTCATGCATAACATTTTTAAATATCATGGGATGCCTCAATCTATCCTGCATGACGAGTAAGTTTTGGAGAGGGCTCTTTGAGAAACATTGAAGTTTTCATCTCCTTTACATCCTTAAACAGATGGGCTGTCTGAAGAGGCTAATTCCACTATACTTGACTTGCTGATGGGAGCAATATATGCCCTTAGTGAAGTTTGCTTACAACAACACAGTGATATTTCTACCGGGAAAGATCCATTTGCAAATAGTCGAAGGAGGGAGGAAAGTTCCGCCTATATTGCATCAAGGACAAGATTTTTGAGGCTGATAAGTATGTTGAGAGCATGGAGGTAGCAAGCTCTCCAAAAGACTTAGGCAAAGCAAAAGAAGGCAGCTGATCATTACTACCATGAACTAATGTTTAAAGAAGGTGATTGGGTTCTTTTGCTTTTTTTTTTTTTTGGCAAAAAGAGACTTCTATTAAGTATTGAAGAAAACCATTAGAGTAAGCTCCATACGGGATACACCATGCAATGCATGAAAAGCTCAAGAGCCAAAAATAGAGGATTGGGACTGATAGTGCCATCTCAATCCGGTAGAAACCTTCGAGAAAAAGGGAGACCCCCTCCAAACTCCATGAAATACAATCCTTCTAAAAGGGCCCTGCATGCTAGCCCATATGGCTATCAAAGTGTAAACCGTGTCAGTCCAAATACCCGTGAACACCTGTGATGGGTGTATCTGGATGCCATCCAAGGCCTCTGTGCATCTGGCTCTCCAAATGTGCCAAGAGGAAATGCTAGCCAAAATCTCCCAAGAGGTGTCCACTGAAGCATGAGAAGCTCTGAAGGGAGTAAGTGGTACATCCTGAAGAGAGCAGGGCTCTATCACCTGCCAGCGGACCGAGAGTGCCTAAGAAGAAGGCTCACCCTCATAAAACACCTGGGGCCCAGTAAGGGATAACCATGCAACCAAGTCCCAAGCCATGAAGAAAGGGCAAGTATGAAAAATGTTGAGTATCCGAGCAACCCCTTTCCAAACAATCCTCACCTGACTGCAGTCCCAAAGGCAATGTTGCACTGACTCCTCTGCAGAATGACAGCGAGGGCAAGTGGGATCAACCCCAAATCGTGATCTCAACAGGTTCACTGCAATCCCTCCATGAATAGAAAGCCAAAAGAAAAGAGTGATCTTTCTATTTCTGAGGGATTTCCAAAGCCTCCTCCAGAAAATGCAAAGCTGAAAAATAAGAGAGGCAACAACCGGATATTCCCCAAGCTAAGTATAATATACTATGGGCCTTTTCAAATTTCAGAAAAGGATCCAAGTTCGGGGCTGACCCTACTTGTCCTCGATGCCACGCAACAGTTGAGTCAGTTCAACATTGCCTCTGGGAGTGCAGACTGACGAGGACGATTTGGAATGGTGTTGCTAGGATATTTAGCATATTTCATAGAGCACCCTTCTTTATGACTTGGGGTTCAGTGGCATGGTTATCTCTTACTGGCCCTCAGGTGTTTTTCGAGGGACATGACTCTGACTCAACCTTCATTATACGATGACACTCTGTGGAGTCTTGTTCTCTCCAGGATGTTCCTTTCACTCCTTTCAGATCTGCTCATGCCTTGGTAGACACATCATGGGAGATTTTGGCTAGCATTACAGCTTGGCATATTTGGAGGGCCAGATGTATGGAGGCAATGGAGGGTTCCCAGGTTCACCCTTCCCAGTCTATGGCCAGTACATGGAACTTACACACACTAATGGCCATCTGGGCAAGCATGCAGGGATCCTCTAGAGCAGCTACAACCATGAGAGATACTTTTTTCAAAGTTTGGAGAGGATCTCCTTTCTTCTCTAAGTCTCCTTCAGGGTTGAGGTAGCATTTTCAGCCTCCACCTTGGATTTTTGTTAGCTCTTTTTGAGCTGGTTTTTTTCTCATGCACGGCATGATGTACTTTCGCATTACAGCTTGCTCTTGCAGTTTTCATTCATACTTAATGAAGTAATCTTTTTGGGGAAAAAAATCAGAAAAGATCAATGATGTAGCTTACAAGTTGAAGCTACCAAATTTTTGGTGGATTCACAATGCCTTCCATATGAGTCTTCTTAAGCCTTTCCAAGGGGATGTGCAAGAGGATATGCCTTTTGAGATTCAGCCAAAGGTTGAGGAGCTAGATGAGATCCTAGTTCCAAAGCCGATTTTCATGCATAAAGAAAGTAAAGTCAAAGGTAGAGTTTACCGTCTCGCTACTCGGTGAAATTTTGAAATTATTCACCATTGCATGCAAAGTGATTGGAAGAGGGTGATCTGGCAGATACACCTCGGCTGTTACAACTCTACCTGGAAGCTTTGTAGAGCCAACCTTGGCTGTGGCTCCTTCAAGCTCAACAGAGTGTAGATATGGAGCATTGTTGCTGATGCTCAAGAGAGGGGTAGTACCTCTGTTGCTTTGGTAGAGGCAGGCTCGGATATCAAGAGGTCGCTTGGTGACATTGTATGTTCACCCGAGGTACTGCTTGTTGATATTATATTTGCCTTGGGACTCTATCATCAATGTACTAGTCACTATCAGATAGTTTTATGGATTGCTATCCTAAGCTCTGAACAATCATATATGCTATATCTGTTTTGTAATACATGCTTCTATGACGGTACATTCAAGTATTTCAGTTATTGGATATCCTTGTAACATCTAGATGCAATCGAGGTCGCGAGGACGTGAGTTTTTGAGCTTGCATGTGGGCAAGACCCTAGAAAACTAGATAGGCAAGGCCATAGGTTGTGGGTGTGCAAATGTTTCCCCTAGGGATTAGTTCCTTGGGGGTTGAATTGGTAGATTGCTCCAAAGAAGGGAAGAGGACCCTTAGAATTCAAGTTGGGCAATTGGTTGGGTCATAAAAATCGCCCCACTAGAGGGAGCAATGGGGCAACAAATGAGAAGGGGATGCCACATGGCATTCCCCAAGGCTCGGATGCATTTGGCAAAGTTGCCTGTGGAAGGACCCGGGAGTTCAAGAAAGTAAGAGGATTGGCGACAAGATTTGTGGGCAAAAGAGCAGATGCCATGTTTACGTATGGACCTGCTGCTCCTGTACGGATTCCTGATCGGAGTTGTGTACGGATTGGTACTGCATGTATGGAAGAGCAAATCGGTTGTACGGAGGCCTTGGTACTAAATAGTGCGATGCAATACGGAACTGCGATCCAAGTGAACTGGTACGGACTGCTAGTTGTACGCAGTGCTTGTAAGAAACTGTGAACAGGCCATACAAGATTTCACCAGGCTGAGTACGAGCTGCTGACGCATGGGCTGTGCAGAAAAAGCACGAACAGTATGTATGGCTGATAGGTATTGCGAGCTCACCACCCAAATATGCATCCAACGTTTATGAAAGAGAAAGATGCGCAATTGATCTCACAACATCAGAGTCAAAGTATCACACAAAATGACCTCTATATTTTTGAAAATTGAAGGGACAACTTCGACTCATAATCCATGCTTGTAAGACACGTTAAGACACAACACGACGTTAGACACACTTTAGACACGAGTGTCTAAAGTGTCTTAAAGATAAGACACGTAAGACACGTTTTCCAGTTATAATAATATTAAATAAATATTAATTTTTAAAAATATAAGTATGTATAAGTACAACTTGGTAGCATGACTAGCTGCTAGTTTTAACATTTTAGAAGTACAATGTAGTTAAGAGTGAAGACTTCTCACTTGTCAATTAAGACTTAAAAGTTAAATGCCAAGACTCGAGACTTAAAAGTTAAAAGTTAAGACTCAAGACTCATGGGCTTGCAAGTCATGACTCACAACTTTAAGGTTTAAAGTGCAAACCAACAATTTGATATTCAAAATTCCAAATTACAACTTAAAGAGCATAGAGGGCTACATAGATGATAGTCAATCATCATAGATCAATAAAGTTTAAACATATGTCATAAATAACTCGGCCAATGCCAACAATCTAGTAGTCACATGTGACATGAATGAAATCTGAATCCTCATACATATAACTGAATGGGAAACTTTTGAATCTCAAGAGTCAAGTCTCTCAAGACTCATCCTAGTCTGAATCTGCTAGGTCACTGCCACTGCTGGATCCAAAGTCACCATCACTGATAGTGTTACCCTCACTATCATACTGTGGCTCCTCAGGCACCTCATCCTCCTCCTCCTCCTCATCCTCCCCCTCCTCCTCGTCCAACGCAGACCGCATAGGTGTATCTGACGAGGTACTGGCCATAGCCACGGCTCTCCCATGGCCACGTCGGATGGCACAACCACGACCTCGTGCTCCTTCCACGACTCCTGCCTCTGACTCTGCCTCTGCCTCTACCCCTGTCCTCACATGTGTCCCTCTGTGCTGGAATAGCAATGGCTGATGATGCTGATCTACGACGTGAACGAGTGACTCGTCTATCTATGGTCTCTAGCTCTCTATGTAGCTGTGCATATATCTCCTCCTCATCAGCTTCAACTCTAGCATAAGTAGGCAACTTGGTTATGTCAATGCTTGTAGGATCCACCTGCAACAACATTTAGAGGCATATGTTATTATGTTCAATGTTCATTGTCATGATTTCAATTTCCTAGATATATTTAGAATCGAAATCATAGATGATAGAACATGTTACAATAGACTCAAGCCACCAATGTTACTTGCATTGGACCTGCCAAGTTTTTAAGCTTTCTTATAAGCCTCAAGTTTGCACGGCAGTATACTAAGTGCTCGAGTTGCCTTGTGTTTAACTTGTTCCTTATTTTCGTATGGATCAAAGAGTAGGAGCTCCAGTTCCTCTCGCATGCTCCTGCTGCACATTCCTTCTGGTTCCAAATCCCGATTGGCATTTACAAATCGAGATTAAAGGAGTGAGAATCAAGATCAATCATCATCTACATTTACAGTTTACCTAACCACCAGGAATAGCAACTGCCAAAGATATATGTCTCAGCTCTCACCTGAGATAAAATCCGGAGAGCCAACTTCCGCACTCGAGGAGTGGAGTAGCCATATGTCTCCCACCACTCAATTGGCTTCACACAAATCTCTTTCCTTCTAGACGTGGGTCTAGAGAAGGGAACACCCACACTATTCTGATACTGAGAAAGCTCCAAGTCCAGCTCCAATTGCTCATCCTCTGAAAAAACCCTCCGTATGTAGGCATCTCTATCCACCAATAACTCTGGCTTATTGAATAGATCAGCTGACTTAAACAATGGATGCAAAAGTGTTGCAAGCCCATGGATGGGCCTACACATGAACTGCCATCTCGTATCCACTAGAGACCTTATTTCTTCCAATCTACATATCAACATAATTTGTAAATTATAATAAACACTGATAATGGATTTATGATAAGTGATGATTCATTACTTATTAATATAATGGACATAGACCAACCTTACCTCTCAGGTGCGAGGGAGTTACATGTACTCCGTGAAACATGCAACTGCTCCATGAAATGATGGACCAAGCCAAGAGCACTTTCCTCCATATCAGTCACTCGCAAGACAGTGAATAAAGGATGGAGAGCTTTCACTGTGGACTCCATGTCAGTCCAAAGTGAGTGATCTAAGCACATCCTCTGTACTGTCTTGCTCTCTGACCTGGTAGAGTCAGGCCACTCTAACCACATCCGAGATACCACTGTCTGTCGAAGAGCTGCATGCACTGCAAGAAGGCGCTCCAAAACAATGTGCATGTATGCAAAGCGTGTCTTCGATGGCCGGACAATTTCCAAGTTGCCATGCTCCCTGAATATGGCCAAGGCCTAGGGCTTCTTCTTAAAGAAGGCTGCAATCGTACTAGCAATCTGCATCACAGTAGCAATCCAAGGGAGCCGACCGATGTCCTCCATGAGAAGGTCTAGGCAATG
The DNA here is from genome assembly GCF_047967505.1 of Dipteris shenzhenensis. NCBI lineage: Eukaryota > Viridiplantae > Streptophyta > Polypodiopsida > Gleicheniales > Dipteridaceae > Dipteris > Dipteris shenzhenensis. Next base: position 16,707,464 of record NC_141603.1, on the reverse strand, counting down.
TGAAGCACAAGGAGTCCATACAATGGAAGGAAACTCTGCCTCCACAAGCTCTCCCATCCTCACACAATTACTTGCATTGTCTGTAACAACTTGGACCACATTCTCAGGCCCTATCTCGATGATAGCTGCTCAGATATGCTGAAAAATGACTTCACCTGTAGTGCTAGCACCTCCTCGACTTGTATCAACAGCTTTCAAAAAATAGGTACCAAGGCATGAGGATACCAATATATTAATGATGCCCCTCCTCCTAACATCACTCCATCCATCAGACAGAATGCTGCAACCAAATTGCTTCCATCCCTCCTTGATAGGATCAAGAGCTTTGTTAATTCTGCCTATCTCCTCCTCCAATACAGATGTCCTCATCGCACCATATGTCACACCTGTCCATGTATCTGTAGCTCCCACAGCTGCCACTGCCTTGATCATCCTCTTCCACTGTGGTGTTTGTAGGACATTGAAAGCAAAATTGCATTCAATCACAGTCCTCCCAATTTCAATATCTGCCAAACGCTGCCGCTCTTTTTGCCAAGACTGTGTGGACAATGCACCTGATAAAGTCCCCTGGTTCTTTTTCGAAGTAGCCATAGTGGTGGATGGTGGTGAGGATGTAGCAAAAGCAATGCCCTCTTTCCTAGCATAATTCAATATAAATTTTGGGAGAAGTAGAACAAGCAAGTAAACTGCAATCTATCAACTAATTGTGTTGAGAAATGCACATGCCAAGCAAGCTGCAATAGAAGCTTCAAGGCTCAAGCATTAAGCAGTAACAAGTCTCATGCATAAGGCATAAGCAATGCTAGTATGGTGCTATGCAGCCCTAAGGAGGCCAAATTAATTAGGGCTTTCAGCCCATACTTTGCCCCCTTTAAATTTACTAGCAGGCTCTTATATGAAACAAGCCCAAAAGGGGGCCAACTTTCTTAGGGCTTTCAAGAATCAGCCCATAATTGCCCCAATTTTTCGGGAAAGGAGAAAGCAAGATGCAAAGTGGAGCCTTCAAGGCCTTCAAAAACAGCACTATAAAAGAAGCAAACGATGCACAACGTGAACCTGAAGGCAGGCTGAGCTCCAACGTTGATGCTCGTCACCCAAACCAGCAACAGGTGGCAAGATTGAACGTACGGTAAATCCATACAGGATACGACAGGTCCGTACAATGTACGACGAATCCGTATAGGGTATGTCAAGTCTATACGGTAGGTCTGTACAATGTACAACGAATCTTCAACAACTGTGCGGGAGAGGCAAAAGAGCGTACGGGGCACCGTGGTGCGGACGGCATGTACGGAGTCCAAACGCGAAACGAAAATGCTATTTGCAAAGTCTAAGGTTCCAAAACGTAGGGCTTTTAAAATTTATAAAAAATTTAGAGCGTGTCTAAACGTGTCTTAAGGTAAGACACGTGTCTTAAGCGTCTTACCATAAGACACGAGTGTCTTAACAACCATGTCATAATCACCTCACCACTACTGTGGATTTTCAATGTTTTACAAGACAAACAACTAGATAGAGCAGCTACATCTATCAGGCACAAAGCCTTCGACTACTAATTAACAACCATGAAGCTAGGCTACCTCTTATTGACTGTGTACTAACCGACTCTCATCTGAGAGCTGCCCACGAGTAGGTCGGCACCGAGAGGAAGAAAGACAAGCGTGCCCATTCGCATAAGTAGGAGCCAGAAGGCTCTTAGAGTCTCCATGCAGCTCATGCCGCGAAGTGTCCACCACGTAGAGTTAGAGTTGCATGAGCCAATGGGAGGCGACCCTCCAGCACCACCTTTGCATGAGACTTAAAATTGACATCCCCATTAGGGTGAATTCTAACAATCCCTCCCTCAGCTGAAATGGGGATAGGACCCATGCTCACACAGAACGTTTAAAAACCAAAAACTGAAATCATGCTCATGAAGAGCTTGGATAGCAATGCTCACAAAGAGCCTGACACACTGAAACTAACTCACAAAGAGCACCCAAAAGGAGCGTTCACAAAGAACCATCAGTGACTTACAATCTGCTCACAAAGAGCTCAAGAAACGGCAAAAAGAATCGTTGCCCTTCCACAACTCAAAAAGCCCAATCCTGATCTTTCGTGAAATTAGCTTCTACTAGCATAGTTGTCTCGTTCTCTCCTTCCACCATCGTAGCCTTCTCTTTTTCTTTATCTGGTTTCGTGACCTCGTCATGCTTTTTGGTATAGCAATACTTCTCACTATGTCCATCTCTTCCACAATACGAGCACTTGCGTGTATCACGTCCCTTCTTTTTGTTTGAGACTGCATAAGCTCTTGTATCAAGATAACTGAATTTAATCTTTTCTCCTCATTGAGAAGCATACCTACACAGTCAAGGAAATCCATGATGTCGTCTAGACGTAGTATCTTGACTGTATCTCCATATTGCTCGACTGGTAAGCTCTTCAGTAATATGGCCTTTTTATCATCGTCTTCTACTTTGGCTCCCATCTCGTTGAGCTGACACAATATAGCTTGCATGCGATTAAGGAAGACTCCAAGAGACTCAGTTTCCTCCATCCGTAGATCAAACAGATCTTGTTTTAGGTTTGCCTTTGAGTGCTTCATACGTACTCCGAACAAAGATTCCAAGATTTGCCAATTCTCTGCCACTGTCAATTTTACATCAAGGTGATGGAAATACTCGTACCCCAGAGCTCTACCCATATATCCCATGGCCTTCTCATTCTGTCTCCCACACTGGAATTCTTTCAGAATCATGTGATCGTTCCTTCGGTCTATTATCTGTCCCAGCAACAATGCCCCAAATGCCTTTCTGCATGAACAATAATCGGGTCGCCAACTGCCATGACAGAAAGTTCTTTCCATTGAACGTAACAAGTACCCCACCAGTCTTCTCATTCTTAAGCGAATCCATAACTATTGATTCAAAATTTTGAGAAAGCATGCCTCTGCTAATAGAATCAATGGAGAACGTCTTCTAGTTAAACTTCGCTTGCTCCTTGGTCTCCTCAGCTCCCTAGGCACAACTGGTAATGATCAAGCTCCTGATTGACTATGCAGAATTCTTCTCGACATGGACGCTCAACTTTAATTCTCCCAGGCTCCTCTCAACACTACTCTGATACCACTGATAGGTATTGCAAGCTCACCACTCAAATATGCATGCAACGTTAATGAAAGAGAAAGATGCGCAATTGATCTCAGAACATCAGAGTCAAAGTATCACACAAAATTACCTCTATATTTTTGAAAATTGAAGGGACAACTTCAACTCATAATCACCTCAACACTACTATGGATTTTCGGTGTTTTACAAGACAAACAACTAGATAGAGCAGCTGCATCTATCAGACACGAAGCCTTCGACTACTAACTAACAACCATGAAGCTAGGCTACCTCTTATTGACTATGTACTAACCGACTCTCATCTAAGAGCTGCCCATGAGCAGGTCAGCACCGAGAGGAAGAAAGACGAGCGTGCCCATTCATAGAAGTAGGAGCCAAAAGGCTCTTAGAGTCTCCATGCAGCTCATGCCGCCAAGTGTCCACTGCGTAGAGTTAGAGTTGCATAAGCCAATGGGAGGCGACCCTCCAACACCGCCTTTGCATGAGGCTTAAAATTGACGTCCCCATTAGAGTGAATTCTAACAATGGCCTGCACGAGCAGTGAATGGAGGCTGACCATGGTTTGTACGAATAGTTGATGACGTGGCAAGTTGCAACATTGGAGTTTCTTTTCTTTTGTTGTTTTGGAGGGACTTATTTGGCAAGGTGTTTCACAATGGATGCTTGCAGTTCAAGTACTTGTTCTCGAGGTTGCTGGCAAACCATTTATGAAGGAAACAAAGTGAGAGAGAGAGAGAGAGAGTGTGTGTGTGTGTGTGTCATGTGCACGGATTGGTATCTGGGTACACAAGACTAGCTCAGGTAGCCTGGGGGAGGCTTAGAGCTAGGCAAGCTTGATTCTCGGGTTGAGTGGCAAGGGTACAAACCAGTTAGAGGTCTTCGCTATTTTTGGCGCTTGGGGCCCGAGTCTATAAAAGGGGCCCAGGGGTTCAGTTCTCAGAGAGCCGATGGAAGCAAGTTTCGTTCCCACGTGCTAGGTCTGATCTTGGATTGAGTCGCGGACGCGCGCCTGCATCATAGCGTAGCCCAAGGCCCAGTAGCAGATCCCAGGCTTCACAACGCCACCTGGTGGTATGGGACACCAGGCTAGATAGGATCTGGTTAGGAGTTCGTGCCAGTAGCTCAGCTCGTGGCTCGGAGGGGACATCTCTTGATTCGGGATCACATCCCATAGATGTCATGGTTGGGTGGTGAGCAACCTGCTCACTTTCTCACGTTGTGTGTGTTCTTGTGTTTGCTTGCAGATGAGAGGTTTCAGGAGTGCTGGGACGTGTCAGTTGGTATCAGAGCCAACTCCTGAGGTAGGAACTTCTGTTCCAAGAATTCTGGACGATTTGTTGCTCCAGGTATGCCCTAATTTCGAAATTTGTGCTGCAAGTTCTTGTTTGGTCCATTGGTTATGGGAAGTGGTCAAGATTTAGGGAAAAGGTAGGAAGAAGAGAGTGAGGATAAATTCGAGATTGCTGAAGGGTTAAGATAACAGAGGGTGTGAGGTGTAGCTAGGAGAGAGTGGAGAGGATTGGAGGAGAGGCGTGAGAGGGGCTTTTGGGTAGACGAAGGGTTGACAGGAACCCTAGGGGATTCCGAGTTTGGTCAAGGTTGCGCAGTGGGTTAGGTGACGCGAGTAGGTACGCCAGGCTGGAGCGTGATTCGGCCAGGCAGGTAGGTGCGCCAGGCTGGAGCGTGATTCGGCCAAGCAAGGGGGTGCGCCATAGGCTGGAGCAGGGTGCGGCCAAGATGCTCGGGGAGGCTGATGTGCGAAAAAAGCACCACCCTCCAAGTTGGGAGGATGGGGCGAGAAAAGCATCGACCCTTCAAGGTTAGGAGGGTGTGCATGCTAAAAAAAGCATCAACCCTCCAAGTTTGGGAGGGTGGGCTTCTCTAGAAAGCATAGCTTCCTAGATTAGCTGCACCGTCTCCTTTATAGCCTGGCGAGATCCCAAGCTCAGCCACAACCTATGCTAGAGTGCGCCAGAAGACCTCTCCACACCTCTACCAGATTTTCATCACCTAGATACGCTTCGCAGCAGATTTCCGTACAGTACAGCCTGTAGCGGAACCAACAGGGGGAGTCTCCGGGTTCACCTACTCGAGCTGATCGACAGCTTAGTACCCCTTCTTCTCGGCCAGCTTCTCTTCTTTCGTCACCTCCTCTTGGGACGGTTTTTTTTCTCTGCTCCACTCTCCTTCCAGCTTCCATTCCACCAGTCACTTCTCTCAGTTCGCTACTCTTTTCAGATCAGGTTTTAGACATGGCTGATTCTGTAAATCCTGAGTTTGCCATGGGTGACCAGGATTTGGACTACCCTGCGGAAGAAGACCAAGGTCTCTACGACGATCTGATTACGAAGAAAGCCTTCAGTGAATTCACCACTGCTCTTGACGGAAAGTTTGAGCAAGTTAATGCGAATCAAACGGGGTTGACACAGCAATTCTAAGGGATTCAAGCGACTCTCACTCTTCTGGCTAGCACTGTGCAGGCACTCACGCATGTGGATGCCATGGCTTCAGTGCTAGGTCCGAACATAACTCCAGACCCTTTTCCGGGAGATCAAAAGTCTCGAACTAAGGAGGTGGTTGACACTTGGTTACACAAGTGGCAGGTACACTTCCAGTTCCACCCGTACCCAGATGAGAAGAAAATCCAGCTTGCAGCCGGTTTCATGTCAGGTAAAGCGTTGCTATGGTGGAAGGAACTCCAACCTAAGCCAGATACATGGATAGATTTCGAAGGGGTTTTCAGGAAGGAGTTCCTGAGGAAGGAGGACGATTATGATATCGTTGGCAAGCTTAAAGCCCTCGATATGTCAAAACTTAACTTGTCATTTGAAGTTTATCTTCAAAGGTTTCGAGATCTGCAGACCAGGGCCACAAAGATGGATCCAATGACCTTGTTAGGTTTCTTTGTAAATGGTTTGCCAGATTCGTACAAGTTGCAAATAAAGAACAACAAATGCACAACGTTGCAAGAGGCCATGAACTACGCGCGTATTTATGATGATACCATGGCCGGTGCAAAAGCAACTACAGTTTCCGACACGAGTGGAAAGAACAAACGAAAGTTCTTTCAGCCTACGACTGGTACTGGGGAGACGCAGCAACTCCAAGGGATTCAGACTACCCTCACATTTCTGACTAGCACTGTTCAGGCACTCACGCATGTGGATGCCATGGCTTCAATGTTAGGTCCGAACATCACTCCAGATCCTTTTCCTGGAGATCAGAAGTCTCGTACCAAGGAGGTTGTTGACACTTGGTTGCACAAGTGGCAAGTACACTTCCAGTTTCACCCATACCCAGATGACAAGAAAATACAGCTTGCAGCCAGGTTCATGTCAGGAAAGGCTTTACTATGGTGGAAGGAACTCCAACCCAAGCCTGCCAGATGACAAGAAAATACAGCTTGCAGCCAGGTTCATGTCAGGAAAGGCTTTACTATGGTGGAAGGAACTCCAACCCAAGCCTGCAACATGGATAGATTTCAAAGGGGTCTTCAGGAAGGAGTTTCTGAAGAAGGAGGACGACTATGATATCGTAGGCAAGCTCAAAGCCCTCGATATGTCCAAGCTGAACTTGACTTTTGAGGTTTAGCTTCAAAGGTTTTGGGATCTGCAAACCAGAGCTACAAAGATGGATCCAGTGACCTTGTTAGGTTTCTTTGTGGATGGTTTGCCAGACTCGTACAAGTTGCAAATCAAGAACAACAAGTGTACCGCGTTGCAAGAGGCCATGAATTACGCGCGTATTTATGATGATACCATGGCTAGTGCAAAGAAAACCACAGTTTTCGACACGACTGGGAAGAACAAACGGAAGTTCTTCCAATCTACCACTGGTACCGGGGAGACGAAGTCTATATACAACGCCTCCAAGAAACACTTGACTCAGGCGAAGAATGGTCGTGCCTGTTTTCTTCGTACCTTGAAGCTAGAGAAGGAAGGACGTTGCTTCTTCTGCGAGGAGCGGGACCACACTAAGAATGATTGTCCAAAGCGCAAGAATCAAAAGCAAGCGCTGGGACCGAAGCTCTAGGCAGGTCCGGGTACCAAAGCCAAGGGAGCGAACCAAGTTTCGATGACAGGTGTTTCTGTAAATGTCATTACTTGCCCACTTTCTTGTAATTGCACTTCTAATACTTCGTTATTTGGTTCCCATGATCTTTTTCGAGTTTATGGAGAAGTTAGGGACCAAAGAGTTCACATTCTCTTTAACCCGGGCAGCTCTCACAACTTTGTTAATTACAAACTTGTGCAGAAGATGGGGCTGTCCACGATACCTAGCAATCACACCTATGAGGTGCAACTTCCAGCTGGGAAGCAATTTTGGGATCGCAAGATTGAAGCGCTTTCTATCCGGATTCAAGAATACACAGCGGCTCTTACGTGCTATGTTATGCACTTGGAGCATGTGGACTTGTTAATCGGAATAGAGTGGTTTAAAACCCACGATATTCGGATTGGATGGAAGGAACATACCCTTTCTTTTGTGGATAAGGACACCCAATTTTGTATTCAGTGTGATAATATTCCCTCTTCTCAGGGACCTATTGTATCTGCAATGCAGCTTCGGAATATATTAAACACTTCTCATTATGATGTCTATCAGTGTGTTTTGATTCCGCTTTCTTCATTTGTTGTCTCTGTAAATAACAAGAATGATTTAAGTGTGTTTGAACACCGTGAATTGAGAATGTTGTTAGACGGTTTCAAGGATGTATTCCCTGCTCAACTGCCCGAAGGATTACCTCCAGAACGGGCAGTAGATCATCGCATAGACTTAGTACCTGGGGCTCAACCTATTAGTGTACCACCTTATAGGATAAGCCAGCTTGAGGAGGATGAGCTAGCTTCACAGCTACAAGATTACCTGAATATGGGCTATATTCACCCAAGTAAATCACCTTGGGAAGCACCTGTCCTCTTAAGGAAGAACAAAGATTCTACATGGAGAATGTGTATAGATTATAAACGATTGAGTAAAGTGACAATTAAGAATCGATACCCTCTACCTCGTTCTGATGATTTGATAGACCGTTTGGCCGGAGCGAAGTATTTCACTAAGATTGATTTGCGTACGGGTTATCACCAAATCCGTATCTATGCTAAACACATAGATAGAACCACATTCCGAACTAGGTATGGCCACTACGAGTTTCTTGTATTACCTTTTAGTTTGACCAATGCTCATGCCACCTTCCAGCAAATGATAAACGATTTGTTCCAAGATTTTTTGGGCAAATTCGTTGTAGTGTTCTTAGATGGCATCTTTATATAGCCGAACGCTTGAGGATCACATAGGACACCTCCGGATTATCTTAGTTATTCTAAGACAGCTTAAGCTCTATGCCAAGATGAGTAAATGTGACTTCTTTATGAAGGAGATCATTTACTTACGACACAAGATTTCTTCTGAAGGTATTAGCATTGATCTTGATCGTATCCAAAAGGTTTTAGAATGGCCTATCACTCAGACTCTGAAACAACTTCGTTCTTTCCTAGGATTTACAGTATTTCTACGGAAGTCTGTGCGTGATTATTCACATATCACGGCACCCCTGACAAACATATTGAAAGGTCGTGGACGCAGGTCTACCCACCCGATCTCTTGGAATGATGCATTGAACAAGGCTTTTGAAACCTTGAAGTTTTCTATCAAGAAAGCACCCGTTCTTGCATTACCCGATCCTACCCGGCCTTGCGACTGACCACGCATGGGAGAAGTCATGTTTTAGAGGCCGATGCGAGTGATTTTGCAATTGGGGCAGCTCTATTCCAAGAGGACAGACCTGTAGCTTTTGAGAGTAAGAAGCTAGACGACACCCAATATCGTTGGCCCACACTAGAAAAGGAACTCTATGCTGTAGTGTATGCCCTTAAGGTTTGGAGACACTACTTGTATTGTTCGAAGTTTCTTGTATTGACTGATCATCAGTCAATTAAATATGTGTGTGATGGGTCTGAATTGAGGGGACGGAAAGCTAGATGGGTAGAATTAATGCAAGATTTTAATTTTGAAATACGTTATCGAAAGGGTTCGTTGAATAGTGTGGCGGATGCCTTAAGTCGAGTCAAATTTGTAAATGCTATGTCATTTACGAAAATATCCTCAGACCTATTTCAATCCTTGAGAGGGCTTTACGCAACTGATAGTCATTTCAGTTCTTATTGGCAGAGAGTCCAGGATGGGAGCTCCATGGTTGACCAGGACTCAAGGATTGTGCCACCTACGGTACAGGCGGCGGGAGGTCAGTGGATGATTAGGAACGGCTTGCTGTTCCGAAATGGAAAGATTTGTGTGCCAGATGTTCTGGAACTTAGATCCAAGATTCTCTGGGAGTGTCATGATGCTCCTAGTGCTGGACATCCGGGTATACATCGGACTCTGTCTCTTGTGAAGCATACCTTTTATTGGCCTAAGATGCGTGCATCTATTGAGAACTATGTAGTAGGTTACCGGGTTTGTCAGGTTACTAAGGCAGAACGCCTTAAAAGCGCGGGTTTATTACAGCCACTGCAGATTCCAGGTAATAAATGGGAAAGTATTTCCATGGATTTTATTACTAGTTTGCCTCGAACGCGCAAGGGTCATGACTCCATTTGGGTCATAGTCGACCGTCTGACAAAAATGGCTAGATTCTTACCTACTAGAACAACTATTTCAGCTGTTCAACTGGCTCACGAGTTTGTGGACCACTTGTTTAAGTTGTATGGTTTACCCTCTGACATAGTCAGTGACAAGGACTCAAAGTTTATAAGTAACTTTTGGACACTTGTTTTTGAGAAGTTAGAAACTACTCTAAGTATGAGTTCCTCAGATCATGCACAATCCGATGGCAGTACAGAGAAGGTTAACCAATTGGTTGAAGATATGCTTCGGGCATATGTATCTAAGAGACAGTCTTCATGGGAAGATTATCTACCTATGATAGAATTTGCTTATAACAGTGCAAAGCATTCGAGTACTGGTTACAATCCTTTTATGCTTATGTACGGGTTTCAACCTAAGTCACCAGTTATGGTTGGGTTAAAAGGGATTCAAAATGATGCTGCAAAGAACTTCTTGCACGACATGCAGGAAATGTTGCAGTTTGCCAAGGAGTCTATTAGAAGTGCCCAAGATCGGGACAGATTTTATGCTAATAGACATCGTTCACCTAGAGAGTTCTCTGAAGGAACAATGGTATATTTGCGAATTCCCAAGGAATCCAAGAGCCTAAGTACTGGTTTGGTTCAGAAATTATCCCCCAGATACTGTGGTCCGTTCAAGGTCATTAAAAGAATTGGACCAGTTGCATATCGACTAGAATTGCCTCCTGATGTTAAAGTACATCCAGTCTTTCATGTCAGTAGACTGAAAGAAGTCTTGGGTGCAGATGATCAACTTGTTTCTCCTCAAGAGATAATAGAAGTTACAGATTTGACTTTTATTCCACACGAACCTGAGTGTATTCTTGAATTTCGTGACAGACAGATTCGTAATCGATCTATCACGAAATACAAGATCAAGTGGAAGGATCGTGTTGAGGAGGATGCAACATGGGAGACATTACAAAACCTCCAAAGAACATTTCCGGGTTTTTTAGCGAACTCAGGAGTGAGTTCTTAGAGGAGGGGAAGTATGTCATGTGCACGGATTGGTATCTGACGTGTACTGGGTACACAAGACTAGCTCAGGTAGCCTGGGGGAGACTTAGAGCTAGGCAGGCTTGATTCTCGGGTTGAGTGGCAAGGGTACGAACCAGTTAGAGGTCTTCGCTATTTTTGGCGCTTGGGGCCCGAGTCTATAAAAGGGGCCCAGGGGTTCAGTTCTCAGAGAGCCGATGGGAGCAAGTTTCGTTCCCAGGTGCTAGGTCTGATCCTGGATTGAGTCACGGATGCGCGCCTGCATCATAGCGTAGCCCAAGGCCCAGTAGCAGATCCCAGGCTTCACAGCGCCACCTGGTGGTATGGGACACCAGGCTGGATAGGATCTCGTTGGGAGTTCGTGCCAGTAGCTCAGCTCGTGGCTCGGAGGGGACATCTCTTGATTCGGGATCACATCCCGTAGATGTCATGGTTGGGTGGTGAGCAACCTGCTCAGTTTCTCGCGTTGTGTGTGTTCTTGTGTTTGCTTGCAGATCAGAGGTTTCAAGAGTGCTGGGACATGTCACAGAGAGAGAGAGAGAGAGAGAGAGAGGCTAGGATGAGAGAAAATGATACTCAAATGAAGACATCATGAAAGACTTTCATTCATCATCAAGTATAAAGTGACAAGTGAAGTACAAGCCTTTATAGACTAGGCACACACACATGTACCAAGTGCATATGGGATAACTCCCATGGTGACATGTGGCACTCACACATGAACCACACTAAATCTTGTACAACACCTCACATAGACTCTTTGGCTATGATTTCTCCAACACCTCCCTTTTAGCAAAGAGTGTGAGACCCAACACATAAGGAGTAGACCGATCCCCCCTCCACCGCAATACTGCAAAGAGCAAATCCAACTATCCAACACCTTCCATGTGATACTGACTTCTCAATCAGCTTGTGACCAGTAAGTGTAGACCATCACTCGTCACCCCCCTTACTCTTAACTGGGTGGTTAACAAAATCATACCAAAGTAAAAAACCATACAATCATTTTTGGGGGACAACCGAAGGCAAAGTACCCTTATCGACTCCAAAATTCATTCATTTTAGAGGGACTACTCAAGGCTGAGAACCTTTATTGACTCAACACAAAAACACACAGCATATAGGGCCTAGAAATCCCAAGAATCCCGATCATAATGCTTCTCAAGAGAGGCCGTGAACCTCAGCCGTAGCTGCATCTATCTCCTCACGAGGCTCTTCAAGCTCGGTCTGGTCTTCAGCAATAAGATTGGCATGGTGCTTCTCTTGTTCATGTTCCTTCTTCTTGAAGCAATTAGCCTCAACATGTCCTTCTCGCTTACAAAACCTGCCAATAATATTCTTGTTGGTCTTCTATTTGTTTGTGGAAGCAAATGCATGATCACAAGTAGAGGCAAGAATGCCTTCTTTATTATGACGGTCCTTCTCAATGAGTAGAGCCATGGCTCTGTTATAGAGCGGCTATGCAGCAGCAGCTCATAAAACCCTTGATTCGACGGTAGAATGCTCTAAAATAGCCTTGAAGGTCCACACGTACAGGCGAGCCTTGAAGACTGTGCCGACCAGCAAGTAATGAAGCCCCCAAGAGCACCTAAAGTACTCGGGGACAGCTCCAAAAGATCTTGAATGGAGGCGGCTATGAAGGCAAGCTTCGCAGTAAAACATTGGTTTCCCAAAGCCGAGTTTGGATCATCAATACAGCTTGATGCCGCATTCCAAGTCATCACACATCTATATTGTGTCAGAGGGTATGGAGACTACACTTCAAGACGTGGCAGACTACCATGGCTAGCATTGTCCTCTTATCCATATAGCCCTAGCAACTGAGGGTGACCAAAGATGATGGTATGCACACACAGGCAACTGGTTCGAGAGGTTGGGGCTCCACATGGATATAATTTTCCAGTTCCAATACAACATTGACGCGCATTTTCTCCCACTTGATATCACGAGGTCAACCAGATCATACACAAGGACATCTAACAGCTACACACATTCCGGACCTAGTTGGAAGCGAGTGAGCTCTCGATGAAACTTAGCTTCTATAGAGATCATTGCATACGCATTTCTAATGAGGACTTTATTCATCCTCTAGGATATACTCGGATTCACCTCCCCCCTTCACTAAGGATCTCTATTGGGTTGTTTTGGGTTTCTTCACATCGACTCTGGATTGAGAGTGGGCAAGCCGAGGGAGTATCCAAGGAGAGGCACATATGCACTTAGTGTGATCTACATAAGATCGAGTCAGATGAGCATTTCATCTTCAAATGCCCAGTGTACTATGAGATTTGAGGCCGCTACTACTGGATAGCTTCAGGCTACTCTCTTGCTTCCTCGCTTTCCCAGACCATAGATATTTGGCCGCCTTCATCCATGAGCAGTCCGACATCGAGAACGCTTAGTCAGATTACAGAGACAAGGATGGAGCACACTATAGACTCTTCTCAAAGTATGATGATAGAGTTTTTCAAGCTAGACCGCATAGGCTTTCACCCCATGGGCATCCAACACAAATGTGATCCAGAACAAACAACACGACATATCCAACTGAGGACAGCCACACAGATTACACTTAGAGAAATCCCTTCCATGTTCAAGGTTGGAGTGCGACCGACAGGAGTCACCGTAGCCCTAGTCCGACGTAGAGCCACTGCCAAGAGACCACATCACGCAGTGCCCACAGATAGTCAACAACACTCTATCTTTGACTTTATACTACCACTGCCCCACCGGCACTGGGTCCACCATGATGATCTTCCTTGAGGGGGGAGGCTCCCCTATCTATGATATTGGACCAGATTATGCTTTATTTTGATGACACATGAGGATAGTGGTGATGGGGAGGGTCATATTGATGTTATGCTATGACTCTGCAATATTGATGTTTATATGGCTATGTAGCATGTGGCATGGCCGTTGATGCTCGTTTAGTAGCTCCACCCTTTCAACTTGTTATATCAAGTTTCTCATAGTCTCATATATTGGTCTTCCGAAGACTTTAACAAACTCTCTCTCGGCGACTGAATTCATTTCTGAAACCTTTGCTTGCTTGAGGATGGCCGGTTTCCAGTGTGGAAGCTCTTGGCTCATTCTAGCAGTACGTAGCTGGCTGTCTTACGTTCTTGCAGCTTTGGTTGCTCACCTCTATTTTTGCGCATCAGTGGGGAAGGGCAGCCTATTCGAGATCGTGATCTTCTAGTTTTGTTTCAGTCAGCGTTGTGCATGATTGCAGAGGTTCTGGGATATCTTCTTAGTGTAGACTGTGAAGAGAGTCGCGCCAACAAAAGGGCAGCTGCCTATTGTATATTCACGGATTTTGGGCAAGCTCGTGGGTCCAGATCTGGAGCAAATCTCGGATGTTCATGAGCAGCTGGTCGTGATTTTCCAAAGGAAGCAGTTTTAAAACGAGCTCTTGGTACGTTTGGCTACAGGTAGTTTAATTTGTGAGCACGGATATATTGAGAAGGTTGTGGAAGTTTTTGGTTGCGCCATCAGCATGTGAGGATCTTGGGTTGTCCTAACAAGCTCGTGGGGTGATTTGTAAAGTGTTTGGGTGCTCACCATTAATCTGTGAAGGTGACTGATTGTAAATTACAGCTCTTGTTGTTCCAAAGGTTCTTTATTGCTTGAGGGAGCTCGAGGATACTCACAGCAGCATGTTGTTATAGCAACAGCCAAGCAGTTGATGCATTTGCTGGAAGTAGGAGTTCACTTGGAGCTACCCACCTCGTCTTCAAAGCTGTGCCAGGGCTTTTGGGGTTCTTGGCCGCTCATGGTATTTTCAGCGTGAATTCTTCCATAGAGCTTGTGACTGCAGATAGCTTTTCCGTGAAGCATAGAAGCATTGTTGCCAGCAGTTCCATAAAGCTAACCGTCAAAACATGGGGCAGCGATAGGTTGAGGTGTTCCGGTCTAAGAAGCAAGATTATCATGAGGCTGTGGTGAGCTGACGTGATTTCTTCTGATGTCGGTGTTGTGATAAAACATATATGAGCCGCAGGCTGTTGATGGGAAGCAATACTACGCCTCTACGATCAGAGACGATGGCATAAGTCCCTCTGTGGAGCAATACATGTGCATGGTCGACTCGAGCGTGGAGGATTGCTTGAAAAGGATTAAGAGGACAAGATCCTCATTGATGCTGTCGATGCGATTGTTGGTACCTTTCTCTAGGGAGGTTCTGGTGGCTGTGGGCTTGGTGACTAGTTTAGTTGCTTGTGGTTTTCATTTGGTCAATTAGCAAGGCTTTGCAAAGCATATTGAGCTGGCTCTTTGGCTATAGTAACAAGTAGCAATTGTGAAGAAAGGTTTTCTTTGCTTGACTCAAGAATTCTAAGCTGTGGAAAAGGTTGCAAAGCGGGATAAGGAACGTGCATTAAAAAGCAAGGTCCAAGGTCCCATTCAAAGCTCTTTGGCATCTAGTCAATCTTTGGCAAGCAAGGTTCTATCTGATTCTACAGGGGGTTCTATCTACAAGTTCATGATTTCTTGGAAGCAGTGATTTCTATACATTTCAGTGATCTTTGTATTTTCTACAGTTATTGGTGGCTATCAGTATATGATATTTCTCAGTGTTTTCCCAACTTATGGTGTTTTGAGTTCATCTTGGGATTGTGTTTCCTCTCGGTGTGTTTGCAAACGTGACTGTTCATCCAACTATAAAGGCATTTCAGTGTAGCTCCGCCAATCTCATCAACGTCTGCATGCTAGAAGTTGGCCAAAAGGAATAACCCCTATCATGACCTGCCAGAGGAAAACCTGTTGACGAAGAGGGAGTTTATAGGACCAAAGATGCTGCAAGCTTTTACACCACCACTTGGAATTACAATTCATAGACCAAACCGGTTTGAAATCTAAGATGGAAGCATCAAAACCCTGTATAAACTGGCTACCATGATATCATCCAACCGTAATGGATGAGTGCCAGAACCCTGGCGTTGTAGTGCCCAATGTGTAAGAAGATAAGTAAGCTCTAGCTTTGGTACCGGTTGAAACATTGAAGCATCTTGGAAAGATAACTCCAAAGGGGACGATAATCCATTCCCAAATAATATTGCCTATGCGCTGATGGAAAGGATAATAATGTACCATGTGCATGAAGCACATCACCCAAAAACTGAATACCCCTTGGATCAAATAAAATAAGAGAGCTTGGGATCCTGCAAGGCAAGGGGACAATCAAAAGCCTTTGACCAATGGAGACTCTCAACACACAAGGAGTTTCCATCAAGGGAGTCGCGACCATGCCATTTGAGATGAGAGAATTTCTTTCCAATCTAAAAACATTCTAGAGGCAAAAGGGCAGCCTTTAACTCTGCCATCAATATATCCCAGAATGAGGTCCCATTGAGTAGGATGCAAATGCCCAAAAGAACGAGTATTCAACTGTGAAATTGACACATCAATCTTTCCCTTATGTGCCAAAATATGAACATGCATATTCAAAATATTCAAACCACCATGCATCTTTGGCAAACAAAGGTGCTCCATAGAGAATAATATAATGCCCTTACGGCCATGCTTTGAGCACCAAAGTCTCCATAAGGGTGGACATGAACGTATCTACACACTCACACACACACGAGCAACAATTTATACAAAGGCCTTTGTACTTACTTTTTGTCAGCCTCCAGCAGTGAACGTTTAAGCCAGCCTCTGGAGATGAATGACAGACTGAGTTTTGACACAGGCTAGCAGTAAAGGGAAGACTAATCAATAAGTGGTCCACATTGTCTTCATTCAGGCTACAGCTGCCCGCCAGGGCAAAAATCATGCTTCAGTCTCTCCCCAAACAAGTATTATTCATGCAAAAAGACTTGGAAAATAAAAAAATTGGCATAACATCAGCACACCATAATTTGGACAAAAGCTTCACAAAGTGAAATTGTATGTCTCTACTAACATGGCAAACTCCCCTTTGAAGGTGAATTCAACAATCCAAGAACATGCCTAAACACATCCTCTAAAAGGACTTCATACTGAGTTTTTGTCCACACTCTGAAGCTAGATCGTGACAAAGGCTAGCACTAAAGAAAAAGGCTAATCCAAAAGTGTACCACACTTCAGTCTTTCCTGAGTGAGCATTACTAGGCAAAAAGCTTAGAAAAGATAGCTCATAGGACACTGCAGCTAAAAACAGAAAGCACCAGGCTGTGCCTTGGATGAAAACTTAATAAATCTGAAGATAATGACAAGAATACTGAAGAACAAAACCAAATATGCAATTCTCGTTATACAGGAACATTCAAGGGAGAAACAACAATTATGATTATAATGCAGTGCTGCTGACATGCAAACCAGACCATGTGATATAAGCATTACACTGGTAAACAAGGCAGCAGAACATCACCTCCACATGCATAAAGACTGTCAATGTGCTGCTGCACGATCAGTTCTGCTTCGTGCTCTAACAGGGCTTGGCTTATAGCATTGTTTACCAGCCCAATCTAGAGATGTTCAACAAACCAAAATAAGTTAAATTGCCATACATGCATATTAAAAGATAAGGACAGATATAAAAATGGCTCGTCATTTCAAGATTGCGTAAACCTGTGCAAACGTCAGAAACTCAAGCAATCCACCTGCCAAAAGCTACAACCCCAGATACCAGATTAAGATGAATACAAATCATAAAATACTGATGTATCACATTTTTTAAAATTGTAAATGGTACTATGCCAAACACAATTGAAAAAAGACAGACGAAGCAGGAAGGCAAAGGCTACAGTCTGCAACTATAGAATCAATATCACATTGGCATATATTGAAGCCCATGCATGGCAGAATATGAAATCACCAATCTGCCATGAACATGTAACCAGGGAGCACTAGACTGTCCAGTTTTATTAATACAGTACAATTAAGAAGTTACTACAATACATTATGTCCTCTACAGGTGTCAAAATGCTTCAGCAATCATCCACACGAAAAACTACTTCAAGCATCAACCCCTGATAACATATTATACACAATCATTGAGGCTAGCTCATAACACAACAGTTTAACCCAAAGATTGACATTGTCACAACTTCGAGTGCTGAAGGATGCACCAGTGCACAGAGAAAAACGAAGACAAATCTCTCCAATACACAACAACAAATCTGAACCCACAAACTGTAAAATGAAACAGAGAAATAGAGCAGAAAAGGCATTTCCACAATATACTCGGTTTATGTCACCACAAGAGTGTCTGAACTGCTTCAGGCAAAGCCATCAGCATCCAGCGAAGTACTAGGTAAAATATAGTCAAGGAAGACCAAACAAAACTGAGGTATAGGGCACCTATGCTGCTCCTGCATGCCTTCACGAAAGGGCTTTAGTAGGGGCTGCTGTGCCCCCTTATACAGGCATTCATCTGCCCCGACCAGGCCGACCTAGTCTCTGCCTGATCCAATCTGGCAGAAGGTCTGTCGACCTAGTCTCTGACCCTGTTGTGGCTGCTCCCAGGCCGACCTAGTCTGTGCCTGACCCAATCTGGCAGAAGGTCTGTCGACCTATTCTCTGACCCTGTTGTGTCTTTGAGGATCCCCCTGAGCCAAAAGGAGTCGCATGATTCCATGCAAACCACCACCTCCATGGATGAAAGAGAGACCGCTTTATTGCTTCTTACTAAGCCAAGAAATAACCCTAGTAGAAAACAGTAGTCAATCACGGAACATCGAGTGTCATCATCTCTGACCCGATAATACGCAAAGAAATCAATCCATGACACCATGGGCAATACGTGATCGCATATCCTGAGGTACCCTTCAAGTATAATAAAACCCGCAAACTTGCCAATGATTCTCTCGAGGTTTTTATGAGAATCGACAAAGTAGTCCCACTGAGAATGCAATGTCGGTGTTTGTGGGACAGAGCAAGCTCCATGGTCGGCTCAAAAGCATCTTCTTTTTTACTTTGTTCCCCTTTGAATGGAAGTACAAGCTTGCATCCGACGAACTTCGAGAAAGACCAATCTGTAAGAAGTAATCATCTATGCATTGGTACCATGCTCGAGGAGCTTGTTTCAGCCCGTAGAGCGCCTTATTCAGTCTGCACCCCATGGTCCTCTTGGTCTAAAATTGTTGTGGCTGCTCCACATACACTTCCTCCTCCAAGTATCCATTGAGAAAAGCAGACTTCACACCCATTTACTAGATGGGTCACTTATGGTGTGCAGCTACTGCTATCGATATCGAGTCATTGAGAAAAGTACACTCACATTCATCTACTAAATGGGCCACTTATGGTGTGCAGCTATGCTACCAATGTCCAAATTATTCACATCCGGATTCCCATGTCTCATCATAATCTAGACCTTCACCTAGTGAGTAACCCTTGGCCACCAACCTAGCCTTGTACTTGTGGAGTGTACCATCTAACTTGTACTTGGCCTTGTAGATCCACTTGGTTCAATAACCTTTTGCTTTGTCGGTTGGTCCCACGTGCAGTTCTTCTCAATGGCAACCATCTAATCCTCCATTGCTTTCTACCAGTGAGGGACATCCTCTACTTCCTCAAAGAGGCCTTTGTTTGATGAATCGTCTCCATTTGAGCCATCGAGTATAGTTCGCTGTTAGAGCTTTTGGCTCCCTTTAAGACAACCTCTCTCCATCTGAACTCACTTTAAGGATATCGATCACCCCTAAGTCTTCGAGGGACTTTATGTACCACCGATATAATCTCTTCTCTTTGACAAGAATCTTCTTCTTTGTCGGCACTGGCTCTTCTGATTCTGAATCTAAAGTTGCTAGACTTGCTTTTGCTTCTTTTGCTTTAATTTGGGGCACCGTGGGGAGTAGTGAAGGTGCAGAGGTTATTTCGTTGTATAGCTAGGACTCAATCTCGTGGAAGACTACATCCTATTGACCTACACCTTCTTGGTGTCTTTGTCATACAGTCAATAAGCCTAAATCCTTCATTGTATGCAACAAACATGCATTTCTTGCTCCTTGCGTCCAATTTGGTTCTCATGTCTTTGTGAACATGCCCCCATGCATCCGAACCAAAAACTCTTTAAGTGTTTTACAATTTGTCCTATTAAGGATGTGGACAGCCACATTGATTGTCTCCACTCAAAAAGACCTTTGAACATTCTTATCTTTCAACGTGCTCAAACCCAATCTCCATTATTGCTTGATTCTTCCACTCAACCACTACGTTTTTGAGAGAATGTACGGCGTACGTGTTGTCATCAATTGCCGTTCGATATCATTATTCTTACAATATCGTCTAATGTGAATTTTCCCCTTGGTCTGTTATGTGAGTCTTGACTCTCTTTCAGGTTTCTTCTCCACCTTTGCCCTCCATTCCTTGAATTTCTCAACGGCCTCTGGCTTTTTTAAAAGACAATACACCCGAGTCATTCTAATGACAACATCTATGAAAGAGAAGATACTCTGACCCTGAAATTGACCTAGTAGGCATGGTCCACGGATCTCTGTGTCAAGAATTTGTACTTTCTCCCAAGTAATAAAGACATCTTTTATATTGACTCCCATCAAAGAAAGTTGACTTCGGTTAACTAGAGAAAGTTCCATCTTCCTATGGGTTTCATTGCTTAAAGAACACTATAGGGACTAGGATTAGTCCAAGGGCGGAGATTGCATACCTTTGGCTAACCTCTAATGGGTTAAAGTGTTGGATTTTAGTCGTGCAATGTGTAGGACATCGGAGAGTGCTAAATTTGCCACCAAGGTTAAAGCACCAAGACAAGTGGTGCCCCACTTGGATGGAGGGTCCACTAGAGCCACAAGCAAATTAGGCACCTGCTTTTAAGAGAGAGCACCTACATTTTGGAGAAAGCACTAAAGCCCATCTTTTTCGGAAAAGTCACATATTCTAAGCAAGAAAGCAAGCCCGGCTTTTGAAAAGCACATGCTTTCCAGTTGCTTGACTTGCTCTATAAATTGAGAGCTCTTGCTCCCTAGTGAGCCATCTTGTACAAACAAATTTCCATTGCAATAAAGACCTACGCGGGACCCATCCCTTCTATCTAGCCCCTACTGCTATGTTCTCTCTCTCTCGTTTAGTAGCTCCACTACCACAGCTCATTGTATCAGGTTTTTCACAATCTCATAGACCCATCGGTACTTTAATACTCTCTCTCTCTCTCTCTCTCTCTCTCTCTCTACTAAGAATTGTATTCCAACCCAATGTTTGGCTTCTTCCCCTACTGTTTGTGATTTCCAGCCAGTAGATGAAATGCTTCTACAAGTGAGATTCGCTCCAAAGTGGAGTGAATTGATTCTTGATGCTGCAATTTGGATTCCAACCACCCGCGGTCACCTTTTCTAAAGTGTGACTTAACTAGAGGGCTGCGATTTGACTGTAAAAGCTGAGTTTGAGGTGCAGAGCTCAGCCTTGTCACTTTCCTTGGTTACAGCGATCCAAAGTACAAGCAAATTGAAGAGGGACAACAGCGAATTGGAGGAGAGAGGTTTTCAATGCAAAAGGTCCAAGCAAGAAGCTCCACTTTGATTGCAATTCAGTTCAGACTGCTTCAACTGATCACTTCGCGTCAAATTTTGTGCACAAACTTCAAAGCATATGCGATTTGATCTACAAGCAGCCCCTCAATTTTTGCAAACTTGGCGTGGAAAATCCCACCCTATTGTTGTCAGTTCTTAGCAAATTTCAAGTTCTGGACGGTCTTATCTCTTGACGATTTGACTCAGCTCAGCTTGTCATTCCAAATCAGCAAATCATTATGCTGATTTACTGCAGATAAAGCTGATGCCTTGGACCCATATAAAGTGCGATAAAGTGTTGGTGGTTTTCTCCTCAACAACCCATGGTTTCTACATCGATCTGGTTACGAGACACCTTGGTCTTGATCTCCCCTTAATGAAGAATTTGTACGAGCCAGAACTCAAGAACTGGAGAATTTGAAGAAGACCCCTCAATTTCAGCATCTTTTTGAGACTGACCGCATGTCCAAGCAAGTGATTATCTCTAAGGGAGCAAGTCGGAGGCTTTCTCCTACCCCATCATCACCCCTTCAATGTCATAGCTCAAGAGGAAGGGGAAGGAGTCTGCATCCAAGTAGAAAGGGAAGGAGATCGCCTACTTCTCAAAATAAGAAGCACAAGAGAAAGTCGTCTAGCTCCAGCTCTAGTATGCGTTCTTTGACTACTTCACGCCAAAGGCACCAAGGAAAACACTCAGAGCCAAAGGAGAAAAGTTCAAAGAAGGAGGTAACTCTGTTCTCGTCATTTACAGTGGAGCTTATGGACAGACAGACAGAGCTATCAAATTCATACGCCAATTTGATGTGGCTTTTAGCATTAAAAAGTACGAAGAATCCTCTAAGCTTCGCATGGTGAGTCTACATCTCACAGACATGCCTAGTGCCTAATGGAGTGCGCAATTGGTCATTGGAAAGGCTCCCAAGACTTGGGTAGATTTTTTAAAAGTATTTATCAGCAATTTCTTCCAAGACAGTTTGTGGATGAAGTACATATGGCATGGGAGGCCCTACACATGGACAAGGACAAGCCTATCAAAGCCTACAACAAGAGATTTTGAGAAGCATATTTGCAAGTTTCTTCTTTTTCAGAAATCCTAGGTGAGGTACAGCTTTGGAAGCATAAGACAAGACTAACACCTAAAGTACGAGCTCACATGGACACCGTACCTAATACAAAGATTCAAGATGTTATCCATTCAAGTTTGCTCGAAGCCCTCTTGTACATCAAAGATCATCCTCCTTCGAGAAAGCAAAGAACGGGGAGCAAAAAAGAACACTATACCAGCAACAATGGGAAAGAAGCCTTCTATGCTACCAAGATTTGAAAAGAAAGAGTTTCAGCCATAGAATCCAAGGGTAAAATCAAAGCCCTAGAAAAAGCCCAAGTGCATTCCAAAACAGATCGAGACCATCTGAAAGGTGGGAAAGTGTTTTGGATGCACTTAGCAGCCAACTATCCCGAAAGATCCAAGAACTTAAAGGACCAAAAAGAGCCAAAACAACCTCAAAAGACTTTGGCAAAAAGAGCCACTAATGTACTAGAGAGAGTGGTCGATCTAGAGGACAAAGACACTTTGACTCTCATGGGGCAAAGTAAGAGACCAAAACGTATTAATGTACGATCCCGGAGTGACAAATTCATCTCTCATGACCTATGCCTTGCAGTTAGGGATAAAGCTGGAAGAGTTAGGGAAGTCTCTTGATACCCGACCGTTTTCCATGGACAAGCAATACATGAGACGCCTCTTATTGGCAAGCTTAGGATCTATATCCAGGATTACATGGATCACAAGGACTTTTTCGTTTCACCTTTGGATCAATTATATGTAGTAGGGAGGCCTTGGTTCCATAGGAAAGGAGTGCACCTAATGATACCCAAAAGAACACTTGTATTAACTTATAGAAATAGAGAACATCGAACTGTTGCTAAGGGAAGAGCAAAAACTATTTTAATTGTATCTAGTGTTTCTATTAGAAAATTTGATTTCAGCTTACGTGATCTTTATAAAGGAGAAAGAGAATGAATCGAAAGTTAGTTAGATCCTCAAGAGACGCTTTCAAAATTTGTTTTTCAAATTCGTTGCCAAGAGACTTACATCTAGAGAAGCCGGAGGATCATACCATCGAACTCATTCTAGGGAGTGACGAGGGAGTAAGCCCACAAATCGACCACCTTATCGAGTGAGTGTGAGTGCAGCCTACACCGAGGAGATCATGGCTCAAGTATAGGATTTGTTCTTTCAACCAGATCACATACACTCCCACGAGGCGAAACCTTAACATGACCATGACCCGAAGCCTGTGACCCAACAGCTCAAACAGAGGGTTGACTCACAGATCATACTTGGGGACATCCCCTCCTTGTTTAGGGTTGGAGTCCGACCGACAGGGATCACAGTGGCCCTAGTTAGACGCAGAACTATGACCAAGAGGCGTACGAAGACTGCACCCTTGGGGGAGCGACAGTGCTCTATTGCTGACCTCATGCCTCCACTTCCACAACCTCATCCATCCTGATGTCCTGCTACTGATGATGATGATGATGATGATGATGATGATGATGATGATGATGGTTATGATGATGTCGACGATGATGCTGAGATTGATATATATAGTCGAGATATGACTATGTTGTACTTAGGAATTAGTACTGATGAGGATTCATCCCCGAGATATCCATAAGACGGCTTTTCAAACGACTTGTGGATTATATGAATTCTTGGTCATGTCCTTTGGCTTAACAAATGCTCCAGCTACTTTTGACAAAATGATGGACCAGATCTTCCGACCCCACAAACATTTCCACAGGTCCTTTCTTTGATGACATTCTTGTGTTCTCAAAGTCAAAAGGGGAGCAAAAGACATCTAGCCACAATGGAAAGAAAAGAGAATTCTTTCTAGATGAAATCCATTACCATGGCCACATCATTTCCAAGGATGGATACAGATGGATCCCATAACGATCAAATATTGCAGCCCCATTACGTGATTTGACTAAAAAATTTACAATTTTAAGAGGGGGAGAACGACAATTGACGGTCTTCAACACTCTAAGGAGTTAACCACGGAGCCAATTCTCATTGTTTGCAATTTGCACAAACCCTTTTATGTCGACTACAATGCTTGTTGGAGCTCCTCTTCATCAAGATCAACATGTGCTGGCCTACGAAAGTAGGAGATTGCGTGATGCACATAGACATATGGGGATATATTGTTGGAGAAATCATATACAAAGAGTGTGTATAATGTGTTGTACTAGGAGATCTAGTAATGGTTCATGTGTGAGTGCCACGTGTCAAGTTGGGAATTATCCCATATGCACTTGGTACAATTGACGGTCTTCAACACTCTAAGGAGTTAACCACGGAGCCAATTCTCATTGTTTGCAATTTGCACAAACCCTTTTATGTCAACTACAATGCTTGTTGGAGCTCCTCTTCATCAAGATCAACATGTGCTGGCCTACGAAAGTAGGAGATTGTGTGATGCACATAGACATATGGGTATATATTGTTGGAGAAATCATAGCCAAAGAGTGTGTATAATGTGTTGTACTAGGAGATCTAGTAATGGTTCATGTGTGAGTGCCACGTGTTAACTTGGAAATTATCCCATATGCACTTGGTACATGTATGTGTGTGTGAGTGCCTAGTCTATAAAGGCTTGTACTTCACTAGTCACATCATACTTGATGAATAAATTAAAGCTTTTCATGATGTCTTCATTTGAGTATGATTTGAATGAAAGCTCAGAGAGATGGTTGACACACAGATTACCCTTGGGGGTATCCCCTCTCTGTTCAAAGTCGGAGTCCGATTGACAAGGGTTATTGTAGCCCTTGTTAGGCGCAGAGCTATGACCTGGAGACGTCACAAGGCCACACCCGTCAACACTCTATCGCCGATTTCATGCCTTGGTGATGGTGATGGTGATGGTGATGATGATGATGATGATGATGATGATGGTGGTGGGGAGGATATTGATATGTAGTCCACTACCAACATGACTATGTTGTACGATTATACTTAGTACTATCATTTTGCATTTTTTGCACTCTACATTGGTGTGGATGCTCGTTTAGTAGCTCCACCCTCACAACTCGTTTGTACCAGGATTTTCACAGTCCACCCTCACAGCTCATTTGTACCAAGATTTTCAGTCTCATAGACCCATCGGTCTTCCGAAGACTTTAATAAACTCCGAGCTCGACTAGGCCGACGTCAGAGGCCAATCATCTATCGCAGGGTTTTTTCCGGCCCCCCATTTGACGGCCCCTCTATGATTGGTCTCTGACCATCACCACCTGCACATATATACTGTATCTCCCCCCTCTGCCCCATTTTTGGTGCCCCCCCTTCTTTTCTGTATCATCTGGAGGTAGACACATATTTTTGTATCAGGACTAGACACGTCGTCCTTCATAACCTCTTTTTTGTAGAAACGGTTGGCTGGCCCGTTTTGAGACCGCCACCGTTATGCTCATTGTATCAGTTATCTTTAGTCTCATAGACCTTCACGATCTCCCGAAGACTTTAATAAACTTTCTTTCTTTCTTTCTTTCTCTCTCTTGTATGGCCTTCCGTGGACCTTTAATAAAATTTCTTTCTTTCTTTCTTTCTTTCTCCCCAGGATTTTCACAGTCCACCCTCACAGCTCGTTTGTACCAAGATTTTCAATCTCATAGACCCATGGGTCTTCCGAAGACTTTAATAAACTCTCTCTCTCTCTCTCTCTCTCTCTCTCTCTCTCTCTCTCTCTCTCTCTCTCACACACACACACACGAAGGGATGGCAAGAAGAAACGCATGCAAAATGGGCAAAACAAATTGGTAAAATGCAGATGGATATGATGCGAGATATGGACGTGAAAAGCAGTCTTCTTACATCCAAGATAGAGAGCCTGGAAGATCGGGTGATTAGTCTCCAAGGCGAGGATGTAAAACTGAAGACAAATACACACGGAGATGAAGGGGAGCTTCAGCCATCCCTACACAAGGAGCTGAACATCGTTAGGGAACAAATGAAGCAACTCAAGGGGGCAAAGGGACCTTCAGAAGAAGGATGCAAGATCATAGATGAACTGAAATCTGAGAATGAAAAACCCAGAAAAGACTTGGCATTTTTGCAAGACACTATGAAGGGTAAACATGCTGAAGTCACCCAAAAGATCAAGAAAGGAGAGGCTGCAATCTTGGAATGGAGAGATGTGGTCAAGAAAGGTACTACTGTCCCCAAGAAAGACTTCATCTCAGATACTCTGGAGGAGGATAAAAGGAGAAACAATAAAGCCCTAAATGTTTTAGTCCGAGGTCTCACAGTAGGAGATACTCCTATGGCAGATGCAAATGCTTTGTTCACCAAAATGGGTGTGAACCTGACATGTGAGACAGCTTTGAGAGTTGGCAAGCTCAATGCACCAACAAGGCCACTTGTGATGAAGCTCCGAACAGCCATGGATAGGAAGACTCTCATGAGCACGAGGGTGACCTTGAAAGGCACCCAGATCTACATGGACGATGACCTCACCCTCCTACAGCAAGAACACCGGAGGGAAGGTGTAATGAAGCTCCAAACAGCCATGGATAGGAAGACTCTCATGAGCACGAGGGTGACCTTGAAAGGAAACTCGGATCTACCTAGACGATGACCTCACCCTCCTACAGCAGGAACACCGGCGAAGGTATGGTACACGTCATGGCAGCGAGAGAAGCAGGGAAATAGGCTACATACATGGATGGTAGGGTAGAGAGAGGAGATAAACACCAGGGGGAGAAGGAAGAAAAGGAAGAGAAAGAAGAGGAAGAATTATAACGGTGTCAGGCCAATGGGACACAAAGTGGATTGAGAATTGCAATGTGGAATTGCAATGGCACACTCTGGTTTGATCCACGTGGTTTCTTGGAGACATACACTGACAGAGACATAGTCCTCTATACTGAGACACATGAGAGCCCTGAGAGAGGACTGCCCCCTGTGACAAGAAATACATGGGAGTCATCTCATAGGAAGGAGACGAGGAGAGACACTCGTGTGTGGGGCTCGGGGGGAGTGGCTATCCTCTTTAGATCACATATGAGACCTCTCATATCAGTGGCACGGAGAGAGGAGCATGCGCGACACATGTGGATACGAGTCCAGCTACCAGACGCACGACCAATTCTCAAAGACACACGACCGAT